>NC_053159.1:75241811-75267582 GCF_016835505.1 Polypterus senegalus | reverse complement strand
GAAAGCTAAAAGAGATCAATTAGAACTGGAGGCAGCTATTGCAGAATCAGAAGCGAAATTAATAGCACTTAAAGGGCGCAATCGCAGTCCAAATAGACTGAGCCAGAAACCAGATGCGAACAGTTACAACTTTACAAATACGAATGAAAGTAAAAATAATCCCCAGCAACCGCCTTATCAGCAACGAAACGAAGCACCTCTTCAACAATTGTAACAGGTGTCTGGTCACACTTACAGGTAATCTAACTTAGACACCATTTAAATATCCGACTACGCCACCCAGTTTTATCAAGAAACTGGGCACTCCTGAAATTTACCAATAATAGCACACAGGTTTCTTTAAATTGGGCGGTGAGTAAACACACAATGAAAGACACAACAGTAATTTCAGTAAAAGCAACAGTAACTTCTATTACACCAGACAATAATAAGTACATTAAAAAGATAAATGAACATAAACCAAATCTAACAGTATCATGAAGAAAATTTCTTTTTTAGAAAGGAAAGCACACAGTCCACAGTCCATTAAAAACAGAATTGGACGATATAACCTGTAGTGGTGCAAAGTCCAGTTTGTTCTCAGTGTTACCCAACACTTAATTGTTCAACTGTCTACGGATGCACTCTGTTCACTGGACACTCGTTTCCCAAGAGAAGTGTTGTCAAAATTGTGGAATCCCTGTCGGCATCTCTTCGTTGTTCCTTTTTTTTCCACCCTGGGCTCCTTGCATTGCTGTGAATTAGGCACGCCTTATTTCTTATCTGCCCGCTTTGCTCGGTCCTTTCATGCGGCTTCCCTCTCTCGCTGGACCCACAACCGGCGTCTCCTTGTAGAGGTGTCTCTTCCTCCCTGGGAGTATTGCCGTCCTTGTGCCTCACGTCGTACCAGCCACGTACCCTTGTCAGCCTGCGAGCCCCTGTGCTCTGTCCGAGTGCCTTGGCAGCGTTTTCTGTGGACTGTTCCCCCTGCCTTCTCCTGGCCAGAGATTAAATCTCCTTCAGTCCCTGCAATTATCAGTTCTGAACAACCAGATTAAACGATGGCACATCCAAATTTCCTGGGTTTAACAAATAATGGAAACACAAGTTAACAAAATGTATTGTTACTAACCATTAATGAGTACAGATCTGCTGTTTAGAAACCAATATTTCCAAGTCAGGTAAATACAGGTCCTTTCAAGGCCAGACTGTTCATTTAGAGAAAACTTTGCAAGACAGCAAATACTTACACAAACAATCCTGACACAATCTGTAACTTTGGATGGATTATCCAGGATCCTCCAAGGAAGCAGCAGTTCTGTTATCGAGGGTCCGCTGTTCAGTGGGTATTTATTGTAAATCTAAAACATGAGCCATAAACTTCATGAAAATGGTGACTCCTATGCAATCCAGCAAATACCTACAATCTGCAGACAGTTTTAACTTCTCACCCCACTGCCAACAATGGGTTTGCCTACCTTGCCTGTTCATCTGCTGGGCAGATTAAATGTAATATTTGCATGTTTCTTTTCCTAAGAGAGTAATGGAATGACACAGTGTACATTTAAAATCTTCCTGTGACCCCCTCTGACACAATCGCTTTATGATAAGTGCTACCATCAACAGAAAGAACAACAGTATAAGACACAAGCTCCTAATGTAGGCGATCCATTGACTTATATAAACTTAATAAGAGCATTTGATAAATCATAACAGTCCAAAAGAGAGTGTTCTTGGTAGCAAACTAGAGTCCATCTCCTGGTACATGATTTCCCATGGCTCTAAGAGTTTAAGAGTTTGTACCTATTATTAAACCTACTTACCGTTTATTTGGGGTAGGTGTACCATCTTTAAGGTAAGGCCATTTCGAAATATCTTCTTGAGTAGGAATTTTATGCTTACCAGGTATAACAGTTGCTGTACACATCTTGTAAATCATAAGATATTTAGCTTCTATCCCACTGACTTGTAACTCTGTTAAGATTTTACATTTTAATGGTTTTCTAGAGACAGATAGAGTGTTGAAAACAATACATATCCGATTTTCTGTCCTGAAAGATTTAATTGAACTCGAGATGCTCTCTGGCAAAATGGCTGAGCTACATGGGTCTATTAGAGCATATGTTTCAACCAGGTTTTCTTTCCCTTTATATAGTTTAACTGGAACCGCAGCTATGACACTATCTCTGACCTCGGTGGTGCTTACTATACAAGACTCTTTCGGTTTAAAGAGCTTTGGTAGAAGAAGGCTTTTTGATTCGATTTAATACTCTCTTCTTTAATGGATTTAGCTTTATCATCAGAGTCCTTTTCAAATTTATTTATATGCAAAATAGCTGGAGAAAAGAGAGCATATACTGCATTTAATTTTTCTTCGACAAAATCTTTGCTAAGATGTCCTTGTCTTAGACAATTAAAGCATAAGTAAAATTGATTTCAAAAGTCAATTTTAGGCTTCATAAGCTTTAAATTTCTGAACAAGGACAGTCATTAAGATCAAAGATTGTCGCAGAAAAACATTAAATGCAGTATATGCTCTCAGTTTCCATCCAGCTATTTTGCATCAACAGTAAAGCAAAGGATTTGATGATAAAGTAAATCCTTAAAGAAGAGAGTTCTAAATCGAAACAAAAAGCGCTTTTCTAATCAGCCCTTTAACTCTTTTGAAGGTATAGCTTGAATATAAGCTACCGATACAGAGGATAGGAAGCATGAGTCGATCTTCCAAGTTAAACTTATATCCAAAGGAAAGAGACCTGGTTTGAAACATATGCTCTAATAGACCCATGTATCTCAGCCACTTTATTTTGCCAGAGCTAAGAGAACAATTAAATCTTTCAGGAAGAAAATTTAAATTGTATCTCAACACTCTAGTGTCAATCTAGAAAAACCATTAAAATGTAAAATCTTAACAGAGTTACAAGTCAGTGGGATAGAAGATAAACACGTTTTATGATTTACCAGAGGTATGTACAGCAACTGTTATACCTGGTAATAAGGATAAAATTCCTACTCAAGAAGATATTTCGAAATGGCCTTACCTTAAAGATGTACACCTACCCCAAATAAACTTCTTAGGTTTAATAATAAGTACAAGAGCTAAACTCTTAGAGCCATGGGAAATGAATATAGTAAGGAGATGGACCTAGTTTGCAACAAGAACACCTCTAGGTTGGACTGTTATTTGTTATCAAAGAGACAGATACGAAAGTGAAAAAATGTTTAGTCAATTGTGTAACGCCTAAAGCAAGTAGAACAAATGTTACTCAAGCAATGCAATATAGACTTTCAGTTGACTGTGAAGCACTTATCAAAAGCGATTGTGTCAGAGGAAGACATTAAATTCATACACTGCCTCAGATACTGCAAGTCTAGTGAACGGAAACATGCAAATCTTACATTTAAAGCCCAGCAGATGAACAGGCAAAGGCACCCATTGTTGGCAAAACAACGGTATAAGACTTAAAAGGCTGTCTGCAGATTGTAGGTATGTTTCATGAAGATTGCATAAAGCGTCATGAAAGACATTTTAGAAGTTTATGGCTGGTTGAGATTTACTGAACAGCGGACCTCGAAATGATAACAAATATGGTACATCCCTCATCATGGAGTATACCATCCAAAGAAAATCAAAATACAGATTGTGTGATTGTTTGATTGTACAGCCACCTATCAAGGTTTTTCTCTAAATGAACAGTTGTTGAAAGGACCTGATTTAACTAATACACTCATTGGAGTTCTAAACAGCAGATCTGTACTCATTAATGGTTAGTAACAATACATTTTGTTAACTTGTGTTTCCATTATTTGTTAAACCCAGGAAATTTGGATGTGCCATCGTTTAATCTGGTTGTTCAGAACTGATAATTGCAGGGACTGAAGGAGATTTAATCTCTGGCCAGGAGAAGGCAGGGGGAACAGTCCACAGAAAACGCTGCCAAGGCACTCGGACAGAGCACAGGGGCTCGCAGGCTGACAAGGGTACGTGGCTGGTACGACGTGAGGCACAAGGACGGCAATACTCCCAGGGAGGAAGAGACACCTCTACAAGGAGACGCCGGTTGTGGGTCCAGCGAGAGAGGGAAGCCGCATGAAAGGACCGAGCAAAGCGGGCAGATAAGAAATAAGGCGTGCCTAATTCACAGCAATGCAAGGAGCCCAGGGTGGAAAAAAAAGGAACAACGAAGAGATGCCGACAGGGATTCCACAATTTTGACAACACTTCTCTTGGGAAACGAGTGTCCAGTGAACAGAGTGCATCCGTAGACAGTTGAACAATTAAGTGTTGGGTAACACTGAGAACAAACTGGACTTTGCACCACTACAGGTTATATCGTCCAATTCTGTTTTTAATGGACTGTGGACTGTGTGCTTTCCTTTCTAAAAAAAGAAATTTTCTTCATGATACTGTTAGATTTGGTTTATGTTCATTTATCTTTTTAATGTACTTATTATTGTCTGGTGTAATAGAAGTTACTGTTGCTTTTACTGAAATTACTGTTGTGTCTTTCATTGTGTGTTTACTCACCGCCCAATTTAAAGAAACCTGTGTGCTATTATTGGTAAATTTCAGGAGTGCCCAGTTTCTTGATAAAACTGGGTGGCGTAGTCGGATATTTAAATGGTGTCTAAGTTAGATTACCTGTAAGTGTGACCAGACACCTGTTACAATTGTTGAAGAGGTGCTTCGTTTCGTTGCTGATAAGGCGGTTGCTGGGGATTATTTTTACTTTCATTCGTATTTGTAAAGTTGTAACTGTTCGCATCTGGTTTCTGGCTCAGTCTATTTGGACTGCGATTGCGCCCTTTAAGTGCTATTAATTTCGCTTCTGATTCTGCAATAGCTGCCTCCAGTTCTAATTGATCTCTTTTAGCTTTCAATTGAGCTTCTTCAGCTTTTCTCTGCATTTCCTCAGCTTTTCTCTTAGCTTTTAACTGCATTTCTTCCAAATCTAGAGCTTGTTGCTTTCTTTGATTCTCTGCTTTAGCCAACAGCACAGCGTGTGCTGCCTCTTGAGATCTGATGACGCTGATAGAAGTCCTGGCTGAACTTGTACTACGTTTAGATTTTACGGAGATTTGGGAGGCTTTGGCTGAATTTGCCGCCGAACTTATATGACTTTTACTTTGAATGGAAACCTGTGAGACACTATCTTCTGGAGAGACGTCAGGAAAGTCATTAGTCGTTCTGTAATCCTTGAATTGGTTAGCCGAAAAGTCAGGCTGCTGGTTGAGGCTTATATTTTGACGTACTTCAAAAACCCAATTCATTGTACATCCTGTAAATTTATTACAAATTTCCATTTTAGCATCAAAGTCCTATTGTAGCATTTTCCGTGTATCTTCATTGTTCTGGAGGGATAAGAGTTTGTCACTTAACCTTTTATATTCCATTCTCAGGTTAAAGAACGAGTTCTTGATGATCAATTGTATAGTTTCACAGTTAAATTAATTTTTTTTAAATCCTTCACAGCTTTCATCACACTAGATAATTGTTTGTATTTGTAGTCCATTTCAGATTGAAGTTTAGATGTTAATGAATTGGACGGCTTTATGTCATCTTCAAGATGATCTTCCATTGAAACATCCTGATCGTTGTGACTTCCACTCACACCACTGTTACTTTCAATGGGGGTTCGAAATGTTCTCTGGCTCCCGGACTCAGATGCCATGGCATTCACAGGCGTTGAAAATGCAGGCTTGCTTTCTTTTATGATCCAAGGCAATTTTAAACTTTCAGTCCTAGGCTGGTTCAGATCTTAAGCAGGTTTCAAAACTTCAGGCAGGTTTTTTAACTTTAATGTAGCCGCCGTTGCATAAGGCGAAGTCAGGCACGGGTAAGACGCGTGTCAAAGAAATCTCTCAGTCCAAAAGTTCATTTTAAAAATATTTAGTGAAAGTTAAAGGCAAATAATCCATACAAGAATAAGAAGAAAAATAGTTACACACAAAGAATAAAGGCAAAAAAAAGGGAAAAATGCATCTTCTATAAACTTAGTTTTTCTTATGAAGCTTTGGTTACTTCTGTACTTAAAGGTTATTACAGTTATTGTCAAAACAGTTAAAGGTTATTACGGTTCAAAACTTAAATCTTTTATTTTACGAGTTACTTCACACTCAAAAGACCCTTAGGCCGTTGGCACTTAGATATGCGCCAGGCTCAGTAACGTGCATAAGCACGAACACGAGCACAAAAAAGAATTTGTTCAAGGACATGGTTAAAAACCGTATGCCTCTGTACCTTACTCAAGGCGAGGCTAAACATTTCTAAAGAACATTGTTTACTCAAAAACTGTTAAGAAATGACAGGAAAATACCAACTCAATTCTATTCACGGGGGTTTTAGGAACCTGCCATATTTTATGCATTATCATCTAGTAAATATTCATACATTTTATAAAACTAGGAAAATGGCTCTTACAAAACCCATAAATATTGGCAACTCTAGATAAATCATGAGTAAAATCTAAATTAAGTAAATGTCCTTTCATATTTAATGTTTAAAATTTCATTTGAGTAAATAGGAATACTTAAGTTAGGATATAGCAGGTTGGATAATGGATGGATGGATGGAAGTGGTCAGCCATGACTTCCTGTTTCACTGGGTATGAGTAGGTGGTCACAGAGGCCAAGTTCCCTTAGTCATCCAACTCAATGGGAAAGACCCAAGAACACAATAATGATTTGTTCAGCTCAATAACATTTTGTTGAACATCAAGAAATGGCTATAAAAATCACTGTACAGTTGAAAATGTTCATTGCCACTATCAGGGCAATAATTAATGAGTTTAAAGCAACTGGAGATATTAAGAAATGACCTAGAAAAGAATGTGTGAGGAGAATGGGTCAAGCAGATGGTAATTGAGTCTTATGGCCGGGAAGTCTACAAAACTGCAATGAGATGCAACCTATATAGCCACAAGTTGTTTAGAAGTTTGCCAGAAAACAACAAAATCTTTTGTTTTTGTCAAATACCAAACTCAAGCACCTATAATTTTCTTAATGCTCCTGGGACATTTTGGGACTGAGTTCTCTACTGAGATGAGAGAAAAGCAAAGTTTAAGTTGGGCGTGGGCAGGTAGAAAAGCACCTAATCCCCACTGTGAAGTATGGCTGTGGATCTATCATGTGGGGCTGTTTATCTGCCAAAGGGCCTTGACAGCTTGTTAGGAGATGTGGTATCATGCAGATATTAAATCAAAACCAGACTGCCTCTCACAATAAGCTTAAATTGGGTCAAAGTTGGACCTTAGAGCAGCACAGTGATCCAAAGCAATATTCAAAAATCAACAAAAAAAGGATCAGCTACCACAAAGTCAAGGTTTTGCCATAGCCAAGTTAGTCCCCTGATTAAAAATCCCATTGAAAACCTGGGGATTGAGCTGAAGAGGAGACACCACAAGCATGGACCTCAAAAATCTCTAAAAGATCTAGAGAGATTCTGTATGGAGGAAAGGTCTCAGATGTGTTGTCTTGTGATCTCCAACTTTATTAAGCACTATAGTAGAACACTCAAGTGTTATTTTTGCAAAGGGAGGATGTGCAAAGTATTAAAATGTGGTGCCAACAATTGTGGCACATATACTTTAAATTTGAGAAAAACAATTTTATAATGAGAATGTGTTTTTTATTTTCAATTATTTCAATTCAAATAAACATTAGATTCTTGTTAATATGCTGAATGAAAACCAAAAGACTTTACTTTTTAAAACCGATTACCCAATGTTTTCAGATTGTCCGATCCGAGCTTGAATGTCTTCCTTCAATTTCACCTCGTTCTGTGGGAAAACACAACAGCTGACCAGATCCCACAGAGCCTGGACATAAAACATACTTATTTTCTAGATATTTATATTCACTGTAAAAGAAAAGCAATCAGACTGAAATGTAAATTTGCCATTATATTATAGACAAAAAAAAAATCAAACAGCTATAAAATTTATGGACTCATCCCTTCTTATTGATCAGACAGTTAGTTAATCTGTTCAACATTATTGTACAAATTCCTGTGACTTGCTTCGATGCCAAAGGAAATATATTGATTGCTTTGTTAATAAATAACATTCTGAAAGGAGCTACATCTCATGCAGTATTACGTTTAGACTTATTGCTTTAGGTGATTAACAGCTGTGCTATGAGAAACTGAACGGAGTTTGTGAGTGAAACTTGTTAGGTTCAACTGCTGTACAGTTTTTAGCAATTTTTCCCAGCATTGAAACCAAACACAACATCCATACAGCACTTTTGGTTGATAGGATAAGATACCTTTATATAAAATAAGTCCTGAAAAAACTTGTTCACGGAAAATCAACTATGTTTACTTTCTTTATTACTAAATAGATTTACAGTTTATAAATAGTTACCATGCATGTGTGATGACAGCAAAGTTATATCTCAGCATTGATATTAAGATTGTCTGCTTCTTCATTCTCCCTATTGCACCTCTGAATTAGTGTGTCGAGATTTTAATTTTTGATCACAATCTCCTTTTGAAGTAAGGACATCTTGCTGCTTTGCTGCAAATAGGTAAGAGGAAAGTAAGAGACATTAAAATGTTAATTTTTTGCTTAGGCTCAATAATACATAAAAAAATTTAAAATGTCTTTTTTAGTAAATTATGGAAAGGTGCCTTATCAACTTTACTGTATATCAGGTCAACCCAAATATGCTTTGTATGCTGATGAAACTCTATTAAATATATTGTGTGGAAGAAAGTCCAAAGATATCAACAATGCAAATGGAAAATAAACTTGCCTTTTTAATCCATTAAAAAAAATACAAAATGTAAAGAAGGAAGATAGAAACTAATAAATACAAAATCTAATGGAAGCCAAAATCAACCATAATTTAAACTGTTACATCAAACTGAAGTCAAACTGTACAAAGAATTTGCTAAACTCAGTTTTTTTGTGTGTTAACACCACAGCTATTTAATTCTGTTTAATTAAAAGAAACAAACAGTTAAACATGATATATTAAAAGAAAAAACTAATTATTTACATTTCATTTAAAACACATGCATTATACAGTCCCACATGCCTTTTTCCAATTTCCAGGCAATTTTGTTATCAACATCACTAAACCAAGTGACCTGACAAGCCAACAAATATCTGGGGATAAATGTGTACAAGTCAGGTTGGTTTAATACAACAGAAGACGAAACTAAATTGCAGCAGAAGTTTCAGTACTGTGTTTAATTACGTATAGATCATAAACCAAAAAATTACTGAGAAAGCACTATTTAGCCATAAACTCAACATATTTAAAAGGTAAAGATTAATATATACACACACATATATACATATATTGTAACAAAAGTGCTCTCTTGGCACCCAACCCGACACAGATGGACACGGAGGCACATGTAAAATGAACACAAAGTAATTCATTTTTCTTCAGCTGGGGGACACGTCTTACCTGTGTCCCTCAGCCACAGCACAGTCCCACACAAGCACACAAACCCAAACTCAAAACACCAAAATACTCAAGTTCTTCCTCCACTCCTCGTCCTCGTCGCCTTGATTCTTGATTAGCGGCTGCAGGCTTCTTTTATAGCCCACCTGGAAGTGCTCCAAGTGGTAATTGGCCTAATTAGGCTGCACTTCCAGGTGTGGCTGTGTTACAGCCCACACAGGCTCAGGAAGCCCTGCAGCTTCCCCTAGCGTTGGCCACGGAGCCCAACAGGGATGAGCTCTAGTGTAACATAATAGAGGCCCCGATGCAACCCCGAAGAGCTGCCACCAAGTGTTCCGGGGGATGTAATGTGCATCCCATGGCTGCTCCCCAGTATCCAGTGCCAAGGGGGCGTCCTCGCCGGGCATGGGTCCCGGCTGTCCGCCACAATATATATATATATATATATATATATATATATATATATATATATATATATATATATATATATATATACATACACACACACACACACACACACACACATCCATCCATCCATTATCCAACCCGCTATATCCTAACTACTGGGTCTGCTGGAGCCAATCCCAGCGAACACAGGGCACAAGGCAGGAAACAAACCCCAGGCAGGGCGCCAGCCTACCACAGCACACACACACACACACATATATATATATATATATATATATATATATATATATATATATATATATATACACATACATACATGTGTGTATAAAAAAAATGCAAAATTGACTTACTCATTCACTCACGAAAAAAAGTTTCCCATTTAGTTCAAATGCTGTCATTTCACCAGATGGTATAAGTCAGTATGTATCCATCAGCCATGGAAAACTGGTTGGTGCCACTTGTCACCCATACAAGATACAAATAACAAACACAAATTTGTTAGTAATAATTTAACTGTGTGACTCAACTTTATATGCAGTTTATTGAATTGTTCAGTTAAAACCACTATATGCTTTTCTAAGTGAGTTTGAACTATTTGCAGAATTCATGTAGAAAAATGTACTATTACGGTATAAATCCTTTGAAATATGTTCCTTAAACAAATAATGTGTTTTTTGAATGAAGTAAAACAACACTGAATCGATTATTTTTACCACTTTATTCATCTGGTGCCATGAGTCACATGACTAAATTAAGTGCCCATTCACACTGTCCTTTCAAAAATCAACACATCCTCAAGACTCACCTGTTATAACGAATCGATTTTACTCAGCTCTACTAAAGCCTAACAGTAAGCATTTGTGCCTCAGGAATCTCATTCCTGTTGTAGAAGATCAGCCCAGACACAGACAGACACAGGACACACAGGAGTCCAAAACACACACACACACACACATTTATTCCCTTCTTCCTTTACAACACCACACAGTGCATAAACCCCAATAAAGCTCAGTCCCTATTCTTCTTCTTCTCTCTTCTTTCTCCTTGGCCACCTCCATTCCTTTCCTCGCAAGCTCTGTCTTCTTCAACCCGACTCCAGCTCATCCAATCGAGCGAGGCGGCCCCTTTTATAACGCACCCGGATGTACTCCAGGTGTTCCCTGATGGCCTTCCTGCAGCACTTCCTGTTGTGGTGGAAGTGCTGCAGTCCATGGCTCTGGAACCATCCAGGCGCACCCTGGCATTGGCCACGGCCCTCTACAGGGTTGAGCTTCCAAGCTCCGTGGCCCTCATGCAATTCAGGGAGGCTGCCCTCATGAGTTCCGGGAAAGATACTGCCCCTCTCCTTGTCCTTCCCTTCTTCAGGCGTCCCGGTGGGGCAAGGTCCCCAAACGTCAATCACACAGTTTAGAATGATAATTATTATTTTATTAACAATATGTTTGCTTTATACATTTCACTCTTCGTAATACTTATGTGAGAAATATGCTTTAATGGAAAAAAAATCACTTTTTTATCATATGGGAACTGTTATTTGTTTATGTATGGCTCCTACAACCTACAAATTTGTGAACACTTTCCAGCAATGAGTGAAAGAGCATTTAAAATATTTTATTTATTTTATTTTTACACTGCCTACATGTTGGAAATGGTATATTCTGCCCTTAAAGCTATAAAACAACAAAACACAAACTGTTCACGAGTAGAATTATCTTTGAGACAAACTTCAACTTCTATGAAGCTTAATACTGAAATACTACTGGGCGAAACACAAGCACAAAGCTTCCATGAAATGTTTTGTGATTCTAAACATTGAACCGTATGAATATACAGTATCGTATTTTACCAATATGTATGTAATCAGTATGTATGTAGCCAATACTTAAGTTTCAGTACTATTACCTTACAATTTCCTTGACACCTGGGAACTAATTAGCAACTATTGTTTAATACAGGTCTATTCACCTACTGAATGAAAACAAGGTTTATGGCATTGAGATATTAGGCAAAACTTGTGGTCTGCAACTTATATTTTGGAAAAGTGGTCCTTGGATGTAAAAAGGATGTGATCTGTTGCTCTAGGGTCTTCCCTTGGTGGTTCCTCACGCAGAAGTAAAAGAACTCAGAACACATTATAAATATAATAATAGAGTTCATAAGCACAGAAAGGAAAATCTTCAAATCCTGTTACAGAACTGTCATACACATGCACGTCAACCATGTAAATATTTGATTTAGTATTGAGGTAAATGTGTTAAAAGTCTAGAAATCCCAAGCCCAATTTATTTTACCTAAATAAACAAATCACGTTATTTTGCATCCTAAATCACTTTTTCATGTATTGTGCATCATTTTGCTGTAGCATTGCTTGACATTCATATTCTGGTTAACTTTACATTCTGGTTGGGCCAGGGTGGGGGCGAACACACAGACACACATAAAACACTTGACCATGACAGCAAGTTTGGAATAAAGGTAACAGGTTTAAATTTATAACAAGTACAAATTCCTTTGTCTCTCAAATGAGTGGTAAAACCTATCATGGACACTACACTGTTAGTAAGGTTATAAACTTTATATATGACACGATAATGTAATTTAAAACACACATTACAAAACTAATCAAAACATTTTTTTACCATCTTAAAAATACTGGAAGTATTTTTAATATGCAAGATACTAAGAAATTAATTCCTGCATTATTTCTAGTAGGATTGACTACTGCAATGTCTTACTCACTGGCTGTTTAAATCTTTCTTTATGCAGCTTTCACTTAATTCAAAATGCTGCTGAAAGAATTATAAAACACATAAGTCTACTTCAAAAGTCCTTACACTGGCTCAGATTTAAGCTTACGGTATATTTCAAAATTCTCCTTTTAATTAATGAAGCCTTAAATGGCCAAGGTCCTGCTTACTTATCTGAGCTTTTCATTACTTACAAATCAGAGTGCACACAGAGATCAAGACGCTGGCCTACTTATGATTCAAAGAATTAAAAAGACAACAGTGAGAGGACAAGCTTTTAATTACAGGGCCCCAAAGCTGTGGAATGATCTGCCTGCTAATAAAGATGTTTTCCTACATATGGAAAAGTCATCTCGGTTTCTCTCATCGGAATTAGATAGCCAGCACAGACTCCAATATACAAAACCCAGGAGCAGGCAGGTGATCAGTTAGCTGAGGTCTCCAGGACTGTGATTTTGTTTTTGACTTTCTTTTATAATTGTAATCTCCATCATGGTAAACTGACCATAGTTCAACTATTAATTAATGGATAGATATTGTTGGTTTCCATTTATGTCTAATAGGTTTCAACCTTGTTCTCTGTATTTATATGTGTTCTAATTCTGTGTTTAGTAAATTTTATAATTGATACTTGTATTTTAACTGAGAATTGTTCACAGAAACTGCACTCAGTGAAGAGCACTATACAAAACAATATGTTGTATTTTACCTTCAATTTCCTCCTGAAACAAAGGGAATAAAATTCAAATGATGTTTCTTGTAGTATAAAATGCTGGATTAATTATAGTGGAACCTGGACTGTTTGTAATGAAATAGAGTAACACTGTACATTTTTACCATGCTTCCAAACAACCAAAAATCGAAAAGTATTAATGAAACTCACACTAATGAATTAGTTGACAAAATTGGATCCATTGCAGAGGACACACATTGGAAATCCAAAACTATGCATCTGGTAGAATATGGTAGACAGGTACATTTCTGGTTATCAGTAATTCATGTTTCCTATGTTTTCAGTCTTCGGAGTGAAAGGAGCTGGTAGCACAGAAAAAACCAAGAGGAAATTTACCTCTGAGCCGGTTCTGTTCCCTTTACTGACAATCTGATGCTGCTGAGAAAGTTACCTTTTCTGGTCTTGTGACCATGGGGGATTGTAATGGGGAGCCAGAAAAAGAGGCTTCACCAGGGTCAGGTCAGTTCAGGTTGGAGAAGATGCCGCACCCACCACACGACCAAACAGCTTGGGATCCTGGTTGACAACAGACAGGCAGACACACAATCCAGTCCCACCCCCCGAAAATGACCATCTATCTGCTGCAGCCAGGTGTTACGTGGGCATCCCCTTAGCCTAACCACGCCACTTTTTCACGCCACACAAAATAATCACTCTCCTGCGAGCAGGATCATAACAGGGGCGGCTCTAGGCTTGTGTTGGCCCTGGGCAGAGCTGATCTTATGCACGGTGGATGGCCACGTCCGTTGCGGACACTGCATAGCCGCCTCGTGCTAATGACACAAGCGTTTAACTTTTGCCGAAATTTACAGCTGCATTTTTAGCTGTGTCGTTATTTCTCTTTCTGTTTTATATTCAACTAGCAAAATACCCGCGTTTCGCAGCGGGGAAGCAGTGTGTTAAAGAAGTTATGAAAAAGAAAAGGAAACATTTTAAAAATAACGTAACATGATTGTCAATGTAATTGTTTTGACACTGTTATGAGTCTTGCTGTCATCAAGGATTTGATTATCATTATTTCTTTCAATCGGGTTCGTATTTGGAGGATGTGTTGTGTTCAAATTATATTCCGTGTTTGTCAACCGTTGTAAAGAAAACAGGTTTCATTCATCGAAGTGTTCACTACCCAAATCGGTACTCGTGAATCTAAGATTTTTAACAGGCATTCCCGGTATTAAGTTGTGGATTTACCTGCGAATATTTAGCGGCAGCGTGTCTATGAACTTAATTTAAACTTAAGCTTTACACCTTGCTTTCATATTGATATGTCTACAAAGGCTTGTTCAGATTCAGAGGGTTGTTCCTTTCTTACTGCATCAATAAACAGCTCGTCTTCCTCTTTATCTGAGACATCACACACTGCATGGACGGGTTTAACTTTCCCAGTCCTGCAAACTTTAGCAAAGTGGTTCAATTTACCACATTTTTTACACTGTCTTCCTTTATCTGGACATTGACTTTTTCCACCGTGTGCTTTGTTTCCGCAGTACCTGCACTTATTAATATGCTTGTATTCGTCACACGCTTCATATTCTTTTGCTACCTTCTGAATTGTGTAATGCGTTTTTTGCTCAGCACTCTTTGGAGCTCTTGCTTTTTGTGTGTGTACTGTGTTCACAGTCAGTTCATGTGAGCCGCTCTGAGTACATGCATCAAAGGTTCTCAGCTGTGGTTGTGCTATCTTGTGTGATCTTGCGATGTCCACGGCTTTATTTAATGTTAGCTCAGACCCGGCACTTAAAAGTTTCTCTCGCACTTTCGCTGAGTTTGTGCCAAATACTATTCTATCCCTGACCATCTCATCTTCATTTGCATAAGCACAGTCCTTAACCAGCAATTTTAACTCCGTTACAAAGTGATCAAAAGTCTCGTTTATACCCTGCGTCTTCTCATTGTATCTCGCGAATATCTCGTGCGATCTTGCAATGTCCACGGCTTTATTTAATGTTAGCTCAGACCCGGCACTTAAAAGTTTCTCTCGCACTTTCGCTGAGTTTGTGCCAAACACTATTCTATCCCTGACCATCTCATCTTCGTTTGCACTGTCTTCCTTTAGCTGGACATTGACGTTTTCCACCGTGTGCTTTGTTTCCGCAGTAGCTGAACTTATGAATATGCTTGTAGGTGTCACTCGCTTCATATTCTTTTGCTGCTTTCTCAATTGTGTAATGCGTTTTTTGTTCAGTGCTCTTTGGAGCTTTTGCTTGTTGTCTGCGTTCTGATGCCAGACCCAGCATTTAAAAGTTTCTCTCGCACTTTTGCTGAGTTTGTGCCAAACACTATTCTATCCCTGACCATCTCATCTTCGTTTGCATAAGCACATTCCTTCACCAGCAATTTTAACTCCATTACAAAGTGATCAAAAGTCTTGTTTATACCTCATATATAATCGTATTCGTCTTAGGCATGACAAACGCCTCGTAGCGGCAGTGTGTATTGGATTGCTGGTGACAGACGGCCTTATATGGGCAGGCACTCAATTACATGGGAGGCGTGGGTAAGGGGGACGCAATATAGGCAGGCAGTCAACTACGTGGGAGGTGTGGTAATGGGTGACGCAACTCCGCCTCACACGGCGACCGAGCTGCAGGCTATGGCCGTATATATGTACGTAAGTAGGATTCAGTTATGACCGTTTTCGAATTGAAAACTTAAACTGTTTAACTTTTGTAAGTAAGCTGTAAGGAATGAGCCTGCCAAATTTCAGCCTTCTACCTACACGGGAAGTTGGAGAATTAGTGATTAGTTAGTGAGTCAGTCAGTCAGTGAGGGCTTTGCCTTTTATTAGTATAGGATATATATTGGCATGGCGGCCCCTGGGATTTGGCGGCCCTGTGCAGATGCAGTTTGCACATGCCTAAGGCCGCCCCTGATCACCCAAGGGGAATCGAGCCACATGGCTGTAGTGCCCTAACTGATGCTCCCTCACAAAGCATCCAATTGATTCTCCGAAGAGACACAGTCCTGAAGGACTGCAGTGTTCATCTCAGGTCACTGGATATTATCCATGTCTCGCAACCATATAGCAAGACAGGGAGTACCGGGACTCTAAAGGCTTGGACATTCACCCTTTTGCATTGATATCGGGAGCGCCACATGCCCCTTTCCAGCGACCTCATGAGCACCCATGCTCTCCTAATCCGTCTACTAACTTCATTGGAAGAATCACCAGAGGCATGAATGTCGCTACCGAGGTAAGTACAGAACTTCTCGACAAGATCCACAATCTCTCCGCAGACAGACACACTGGCGATGTGGTCCTGTATCTAAAGATTTAACACCACTTGAAACAGCACTGCTCTAAGGTTGTGCCATATCATATTTTCGATGATAAGACCGGAATTAATTTTTACATGATAAAAAAGGGTCATCTCGTGATAGCAATGATCGAACGACGCATTTACAATTCCAAATTTACATTACAAGTCCAAACGTGTCTGAGAGCGAGAGAAACATGTCAGCGTGGGTGGTTACACGTGTCGCATACTCTTTGCATTATTTGACAGTAAAACTTTGCAACATTCTATGATCTGCTTCTCGCAACTGAAGAGGGCACCGTGGCGGATGTTTGCCGACTTGCAGACCAACCACAAGCGTTACCTCGTAGGTAACCACTGTCACAGGCGGCTGGGGGTGGAGACCAGCCGGAACGCCCGAGGGGACCGGAGATGGGCTGGTGCCTCTTCCCGACCACAAAGAGACGACCACCTTGGTTTTGTTGGTGGACTCGGGTAAGGGGCTTGGAAGCCCAACCCCGTGAAGAAACCTGGAGCCCAGCACTTCCGCCACACCAGGAAGTGCTGGGGGGAAGAAGACGGGGGACACCCGGAGGGCTTCCGGTGCGCAGCCGGCACTTCTGCCACACGAGGCCATGCCGGGGACATTCCCCCGGACAGACAGGACGCGGGAGGTAAGTTCCCTGCTTGCTAGCAACCGGACCTGCGGGCGCGATGTTTTTGTTCAACAGGCAGGGGCTGCCTGGCGCCTCGTTAACGTAGCAGCAGCTGGGAGAGCTGCTGAGAGGGAGACGCTGCAACCCGAAGAGCCAGCATGCCGCCGCACTGTGAAGAAAAGAGCCAAAATGGCTGCAGACCGGAAGTCCCACCCGCTGACAGGCAAGGGATTGGCCGGTGTGTCTTGTGTGCCCGCCAATGACTGGATAGAGGTGGGACCAGGGAATGTCAGTCTCGTGCCTGAGAGAAACACGATTGGGCCAGAGGGAGTGGCCCACAGGAGGCAGACGACGTGTGCGGCTGACAGACAGGTAAGCCCACCGACGTCTGTCTCCCTGTTCTCGCCGGAGGCTCTGCGCGAGCCAGAGGAGTCCCTTCGGCCCACAGAGTCGCCATTATTACAGGTGCTACGTGCTCTCTCTGTGGAGTTAGAGAAGCTGAGGGGGACGGCGATTGCGTCATCTGGGATGCCACAGGCTGCAGAAGAACGGAGTGACGCTGGAGCCTTTGGCCGGAGGAGTACGGCGGGGAAGTTCAATGTTGCCCTCCCCGTACAGCATAGGGGAGAAGTCGCCGAAAACGGCCTGATAACAATGACCGGCAACAAGTAAGCAATTCTCTTACAGCGGACGTGGCGGTGCAGGCTGCCCGCAGAGCGAGGAGAGTGAGATCGCAGGGGCTGACAAGACAAGGGCTGATGAGTGCCCCGGGTCCTAGCGCCCTGAGCTCCAAGCCTGCGGCTGTCTCCCATCGGTCTGCATGGACGCAGACGGGGCTGGATTTGAGCTTTCGTTGTGCTCAGACCCAGACCGACAAGGCGTCCAAGAGAGGAAGGAGGAGCTGAGGGGTGTATGCCGGTTCCTCCGACAGGAACGGACGTGTCTCGGGGTGCACATGTCCGGTGAAGGGCCGTCCTCTGCGGAGGCAGAGGGAGAATCCTGGGCGGGTGGAGGAGCCGCCTGCGGAAGCAGTCCCGACAGCAAATAGCGGATGGGCATGGAACCCATGGTGGAGGCACCGAACAGGCAAGTCGGGGGCTACCGATGGGGGCAGCACTTCTGGCCCTCCCTTTTGTTTATTCACAGGTCCGAAGCCCCGACGAGCCGTTAGACCTGCCCTCCCGGAACAGGCTGCTCCGTCGGAGGATTCTCCACCGGTGACCGGATGGTGCCCTGGCTGGCGGGGACTGGAGAAGCGAGAGCGGTGCAGACTAGAGGTGCGAGAAGGCCTTGGAAGGGGTGCCGAAGTGGTGCGTCCCAGGGTGCCGTAGTGGGCCCTGGGTACGGAGTAGGACCCACTCCGGGGACGTGCTACCCTCTTGGAATGTATTGCTCCGACAGACGGGTCTTCGCTGGCAGTGGGGCACTGTCACAGGCGGTTGGGGGTGGAGCCTAGCCGGGACGCCCAAAGGGACCGGAGGAGGGCTGGTGCCTCTTCCCAACCACAAGGGGCGACCGCCTTGGTTTTGTTGGTGGCCTCGGCAAGGGGCTTGGAAGCCCAACCCTTTAGGGCCCGTGCCTGAAGAAACCTGGAGCCCAGCACTTCCGCCACACCAAGAAGTGCTGGGGGGAAGAAGACAGGGGACACCCAGAGGGCTTCCGGGTGCGCAGCCGGCACTTCCGCCACACTGGGGCGTGTCCGCGGAGGAATGCCGGGAAGCAGCTGAAGCCCATCCAGGGTGTGATAAAAGGAGCCGCCTCCCTGCATTCGAGAGCTGAAGTCGGGTGGAAGAAGGACGGAGCTGGAGAGAGGACTGGAGGCGGCCTAAAAGGGATTGTGAAAGGCCCAGACTTTGGGGGATCGGTGCTGGAGGCACTGGGTTCGTGCACTAAAAATATTTGTACATAGTTGTACATAAACGTGTGTGTGGTGGAAGATACAATGTCCGTCTGTCTGTGTCCGGGTCCCGTACACACCACCCATACAATCAGATTGTGATTCAGACTACGTATGCCATATAAATATATATATATATATATATATATATATATATATATATTGTCACACACGTGCGAGTAGGAGGCAGCTAAAGGGCTCGAGTAATTGTAATAAAACATCCGACCAGGGGGCGGCAGAGTGCGTTGACTGTCTTTCTCAGTTCCATACAGACCTTTCCTGGGAAATCCTGCAAGGTTCCGGCGCCTCTGAAAACGTCACTTCCAAAGCCGGCCCCTTTGATGACATCAGTTCCGAAGCCGGCCCCTTTGATGACATCAGTTCCTCTCAAAACCTTTAAAGTCTCCAACTTAGGCTACTATAGCCAGTTCTGTTTTGGACTCTGTGATATGCACATTGTGTATTTGATTCAGAAAACCCTTTTGCAGCTGGGAAAAACAATATACGGGTGGCTGCCCCAAACCTTTATAATGTCTTGGACTCATTTATATGACAGAGCCGTAGTCGGCAGGAGTAAGTCCCAGAAGAAACCAGGGCTCGGACATGTAAATAACCAGGTAGGAAAGTACCGGGGCCGAGCTTCTGGGGGTGCATTTGGGGTCAGGAAGGACTCGGTACAGGCTCCGCTCCTCAAATACAACCCCGAGCTTATAAATTACCAAATGGAGAATGTGAAGGGGACATACAGGCGTAGACTGGTTTCTGGGGATGAAACAAAAAGGGCTTATTATGTTCTCTCGGAGGAGAGAGCTGAGCCGCCCATTGGGACTGAGGTTCCAGATAAATACAGTATGGGCTATCCCCAGTCTGTGACGATGTGGGTTCTGGCTCCACACTCCCTTTGATGTTTGGAAGCACTTGAACTCAACACCGTCGATAATGTTGCCGAGTGAGCTAGTCAGTGTAGGCAATAAACAATCGAGCAAGGGGATGGTAAAGTGCAAAAGTGCATTGTGCTTTTATTTAAAACAGTCAACAACAGTTCATCAAAACAGTGTTCAATAAATAGTGCAGTGATTCCAAGTTCCTCCATAAATAAATAATCCAATAAAAGAAACGTGGAGGTTAAAACACTAGAAAAAAAAACAATCCTTTCAAATGAGAGGTTTAAAATGTTCTTTAGGAAGCAGTTCTTAAAACAACAAGTCCGGTGCTTTTCTGGTAGCGTCTCACCTGCTTATCCTGTTAGGGCTTAGCAACAGGCCAGACGTTCTCTGCAGCTGCCCTCCTCTTACATACACACACACACGAGACTGGAGACCTCCCGATCCCTGGCTTCGGTCTGGCACTCATCCCAGTCCCCGAGACTTAGTTTCCACCAATGGCCAGGACGCACACATTGGGGACTCCAACCACCAAGCCTCCCGACTACCGCTGCCTTTCCACGGCCTTCTGCGGCTCGTCGCTTTCACCTAGTCACTCCTGCTACATAATCTCTCAGTGGGAGCGACATCCAACTCACACGCCTGGGAGTAGGCCCAATACCCTAGGCCCTCGCAGCTGCCCATGAGCGCTCATTCGCTCGCTCGTCCGCTCGCTCTTCGCGGCTCGCTCTCTCTCTCTCTCACCGCCTGCTTCCTCGCTCCCTGTATCCTCCGTCCTTTCTTTCCTGATCTCGTTCTTTTTTCATCCCCTTTCTAAAACCGACTCGCGCTTCTTTTTAAAATGACGAGGGGCCATCAAAGCTGTAGCATTAGCCACGGGAGCAATCATGGATGTGGGCAGTTCCTCACCTGTGCACTACGTAAGAAACGCCCACATCGCCGACTGCCCCGCGCTTGCTACAACAACGCCCCCCTCACGAAGCCGTCTCGGTGATTATTTATTTAAATATGGCCTTTACTCAACGAGCTGTGGACCCATAACACCACACAGTCCAGCAGGTAAAAATAATAAAAAATTGGATACTTGATCCAGATAGATCAGTCCAGGAGCAGGCTATGGCCCTCTGGGAGCAGGTGGCTGTGTGGGTAAGGCCATTTGAATTAACCACCTGCCAGATAGTTCAACAGGTAGCCTGCCTCCTCTTTTTAAAAGGCCTCCCTAAAAACTTTGCCCAGCCGGACAGGGGTGAATTCCATTCTATGGAAGAGCTTATAAAGCTATTGAAAACACCCAAGACAGTCTCAAAATCTGGGAGAGCAGAACGGCCCTCTAGAGGATTTCCTAGAGATCACGTCCTACTGAATATGTCTCTTACACATACTGTACATCGGAGCCTTTTTCTGAGTTCCCGGGCCACCAGGCGTGCAACCTACCCGGGAGCGAGTCGGGATGTTGGTGGAAGGGGGGAGATAGCTTGTGTGCTCTTGCCAACCCCCTGACGTGTTCAAATACAGGATCTGTAGTCATTAATGGTTATAAACTCCTTGCCCTGTTTGATTCCGCAGCAACGCGTTTCCATTGTTGATTGCCTATATGTTTTACCGCAACAGAGAATTAAAAAAAAGACCAGTATTAAATGTATTCACGGAGACATCTGGATGTACAACACCGCCCTGTGTTTCCCATGGTGATCCACCCATTCCTCCCTTCTCAGCAATTCTAGGGCGGGACTGGTCAGAAAATAAATGCGGTAAACTATTGACTACTCCTGATAAAAACTTAGGCCTCATTATAGATGGGGATAACTCGTCTCAAGCTCTGTCCACGCCGTGTACACAGCCGGCGGAGAGAGATACGGAAGCCCATGAGGAGGACGGGGAGATTCCTGGTCTGTCGCAGGCGAATACGTCATCCACCCACGCCTTGACGATTTGGGAGGAATCCACTCCCCTTGAGGTCAGACCGGACCCTCTCTCCGACATTTACTTTCAGTTCAAACAAACACCGGCTTCTTTTAAAAGGGAGGAGTGGAATGATGACTCCTTAAAATCTGCAAAAAATGCAGTAGTCCCTTGTCAACAGCCAACACACACACCAGCCCATGCCACAAGGACCTCACTTTGTAATAGAAAATTATCTATTATATCGGGTCGTGGAACATGGGGCGGGGGTTCGGAAACTGTTGTTAATTCCACAAATTTACCGGCGGCAGGTTTGTGAATTAGCTCACGCCCACCTCCTTGGAGGCCATTTAGGCTCCGAAAAAATTTTACAGCGGATTAAGCTCAGATTTTATTGGCCAGGAATTAACGAGGAGGTTCGCCGTTTTTGTATTTCTTGTCCAGAATGTCAGTTGCAGCAAATTCCTAGAAGGGACCGTGCTCCTCTTGTTCCCCTTCCCTTAATTGATGTCCCCTTTGAACAAATCGGGGTCGATATTGTAGGACTTTTGGAGCCCTCAGCCCGAGGATATAAATATATATTAGTCCTCGAGGATTATGTGACCCGATATCCGGAAGCTGTTCCCTTGCGCTCAGCTACATCTAAAGCAATCGCACAGGAACTAGTAGGAGTATTTGCGCGTGTTGGTATTCCTAAAGAAGTTCTAACGGACCAAGGAACACCTTTTACCTCGGAGATGTTCAGGGAAACGGCCAAGTTACTGAAAATAAAGCATTTAAAGACCGCGGTGTACCATCCTCAAACCGACGGTCTAGTGGAGAGGTTTAATCAGACTCTCAAGCAGATGCTTCGCAAGGTGGTCAGCGGGGATGGGAGGAATTGGGATCAACTCCTCCCCCTTGTTCTCTTTGCCTATTGGGAAGTCCCACAAGCCTCTACAGGGTTCTCTCCTTTTGAATAGTTATATGGACGACAACCCCGAGGTATATTGGATATTTTGAAAGAAGGTTGGGAAGGAGAGGCTCTTCCCTCTACAAATATTTTGGAATATATCGCACAGTTACGCGATAGATTTGAGAAAATTCAACCTATTTTAAAAAGTCATATGGAAGAGGCACAAGCAGCATAGGCCCATTATTACAATCGTGGCACGACACTCCGAGAATTCCAGCCGGGGGATCGTGTCGTGGTATTAATTCCCACCTCTCATTCTAAATTACTCGCCCCTTGGCAAGGTCCTTATGAAATTAAGGAGAGAAAAGGATTGGTCGACTATTTGGTGAAACAACCCAATCGTAGACCAACTGAGCAGGTTTATCATGTGAACTTGCTGAAGTCGTGGAAGGAGAGGGAACCAGATCCCTCCTCCGCTCAGCCCTGCTCATTCTTTGCTCACATAGACACCCTTAATTTCGGCGAGGAATTAACTTATAGATAAAGACGGGAGCTGGAATCAGCTATCCTGTCCGTCTCAGAGGTGGCGAGTGAAAAACCCAGAAGGACCTCTCTGATTGCGCACGACATAGTGACTGAACCAGGGGTTATAGTCCGAGAGCGTCCCTATAGACTTCCTGAGGCAAAGAAAGCAGAAGTGGAGCTGGAAAATCAAGCGGATGCTGGAACTAGGAGTGATTGAGGAAAGTTATAGTCCCTGGTCCAGCCCAATTGTCTTTGTTAGTAAGCCTGACGGCAGTTGGAGGTTTTGTAATGACTTCCGTCGGCTTAATCAGGTCTCCCTTTTTGATGCTTATCCCATGCCTCGTGTGGATGACCTCGAGAGACTGCTGAATTTTTGACCACGCTTGACATGACAAAAGGGTACTGGCAGATTCCTTTAACGGACTCCACGAAGGTCAAGACTGCGTTCAGCACTCCTAGCAGACACTGGCAGTATCGTGTTCTTCCCTTCGGGTTACACGGGGCTCCTGCGACTTTCCAGCGTCTGGTGGACAAAGTGCTCCAACCCCATAATGCGCATAGTGCTGCCTATCTGGATGACGTTGTCATCTATTCCAGCACATGGAAGGAACACGTACAGCAGGTCACTGCAGTATTGCGGACACTAGGAGAAGCCGGGCTTTGTATTAATCCCAAGAAATGTTTCTTTGGATTGAAAGAAGCTAAATATTTGGGCTACCTGTTGGGTCGGGGTACTGTGAAACCACAGTGTTCAAAAATGGATGCCATTGTTAAATGGTCCCGTCCGCGAACAAAGAGGCAGGTCCAAGCCTTTCTCGGGTTGGCTGGGTACTACCGCTGGTTTGTACCTCGGTTTTCAGAGAGAGCAGCACCCTTGACTGATCTTACAAAGAACAGTGCTCCTAATCATGTGGTATGGACTAACAAAGCGGACGCTGCATTTAGTGACTTAAAACAGGCTCTTACGTCAGCACCAATATTAAAAGCTCCTAATTTTTCTCTCCCTTTTATTCTCCAGATGGACGCTTCGGACACAGGCCTGGGTGCCGTGCTGAGCCAAAGCGTCAATGGCGTTGAACACCCCATTATGTACCTGAGCTGGAAACGTTTGGATTGAGAGACCAGGTATGAAGCGGTGAAAAGGGAAGCCCTTGCGATCAAATGGGCGATTACGCAGTTGAGGTACTACCTCTTGGGCCGGGAGTTCACTCTAGTGACGGATCATGCTACTTTACAGTGGATGGCCCTTCACAAGGAGTCGAATCCACGGGTCACTAGGTGGTTTCTTGACCTTCAACCTTACACGTTTTTGCTTATTCATCACAAGGGTTCTCTCCATGCCAACGGTGATGCTCTCTCTCATGCCCACGACCTCTCGGTGCAGGACACCCGACCCGATGGGTCTGGGCTGAGGGGGGGGCCTTGTCACACACATGCGAGTAGGAGGCAGCTAAAGGGCTCGAGTAATTGTAATAAAACATCCGACCAGGGGGCGGCGGAGTGCGCTGACTGTCTTTCTCAGTTCCCTACAGACCTTTCCTGGGAAATCCTGCAAGGTTCCGGCGCCTCTGAAGACGTCACTTTCGAAGCCAGCCCCTTTGATGACGTCACTTCTGAAGCCAGCCCCTTTGATGATGTCACTTCCGAAGCTGGCCCCTTTGATGACGTACCCGAGGCCTCCAACATAACCAGGATGGACGCCCCCTCGCGGTCTGGAGGAGGCACAAGCCCTCCTCTGGTCCTCCTGGGCGTCCCGGCCGGGGTACCACACGGGATACCCAGGCACCGGGGCGCCGCCTGCCGGCCACAGGTCCCTACAGGGCTAGGCTTCCAAGCCCTGTACCCGAGGCCCCCAACATAACCAGGATGGACGCCCCCGGGCCGCTAGCGAAGACACATGGGTCCGAGCGACACTCCCCGAAAGGGCAGCACGTCCCCAGAGAGGTTCCTACTATGTCCCCAGGGTCCAACACGGCACCCTGGGACATCTTACATCGGCACCCCCTCCGACACCAACGTGCCCCTCTGGTCTGCGCTGCTCTCGCCCCCGCCGTCCCCACCAGCTGGGTCACCATCGGCCTCCCAGTGGGGAGCCCTCCCGCAGAGCGGTCCATTCCAGGAGGGCAGGTCCCAAACGACGTCGGCTCCAGCGCTCGTCGGGGCTTCGGACCTGTGAAAAGAGAAAAAGGAGGGCCAGAAGCACTGCCAGGACACTCACCCCGAGCGTCCTGTCGGTCTCTGTACCGGAAGTGCTCTTGCCCCCCTCCGACAGCCCCCGACTTGCCTGCTTGAGTACTCCACCGCAGTTTCCATGCCCGTCCTCTCGCTGTCAGCGGGACCGCTCTCGCCCAGCCGCCCAGGGGATTCCCTCTGCCTCCGCAGAGGACGGCCTTGCTCTGGACGCTCGCACCCAGCGAGATGCCCCTTCCTATCGGAGAAACCGGCATTCATCCCTCGGTTCCTCCTTCTCCTCTTGGACGCCTTGACGGTCTGGG
>NC_053159.1:75225907-75241311 GCF_016835505.1 Polypterus senegalus | reverse complement strand
GCAGGTTCACCCTGAGTATATGTGAAAGACCAGAAGCCATGCTGCCTGTAACATTGTTTAGCATGACTGGTTTGGTGGTGGGTCAGTGATGATCTTGGAGGCATATCCATGGAGCGACTCACACACACACACACACATTAGGTATCAGGATATATATATATATATATATATATATATATATATATATATATACACACATACATACATGTAAAGTGCAAAAATGCAAAGTTGACTTACTCATTCACTCACAGAAATTAAGTTTTGGAAAAAAAGTTTCCCATTTAGTTCAAATGCTGTCATTTCACCAGATGGTATAAGTCAGTATGTATCCATCAGCCATGGAAAACTGGTTGGTGCCACTTGTCACCCATACAAGATACAAATAACAAACACAAATTTGTTAGTAATAATTTAACTGTGTGACTCAACTTTATATGCAGTTTATTGAATTGTTCAGTTAAAACCACTATATGCTTTTCTAAGTGAGTTTGAACTATTTGCAGAATTCATGTAGAAAAATGTACTATTACGGTATAAATCCTTTGAAATATGTTCCTTAAACAAATAATGTGTTTTTTGAATGAAGTAAAACAACACTGAATCAATTATTTTTACCACTTTATTCATCTGGTGCCATGAGTCACATGACTAAATTAAGTGCCCATTCACACTGTCCTTTCAAAAATCAACACATCCTCAAGACTCACCTGTTATAACGAATCGATTTTACTCAGCTCTACTAAAGCCTAACAGTAAGCATTTGTGCCTCAGGAATCTCATTCCTGTTGTAGAAGATCAGCCCAGACACAGACAGACACAGGACACACAGGAGTCCAAAACACACACACACACACATTTATTCCCTTCTTCCTTTACAACACCACACAGTGCATAAACCCCAATAAAGCTCAGTCCCTATTCTTCTTCTTCTCTCTTCTTTCTCCTTGGCCACCTCCATTCCTTTCCTCGCAAGCTCTGTCTTCTTCAACCCGACTCCAGCTCATCCAATCGAGCGAGGCGGCCCCTTTTATAACGCACCCGGATGTACTCCAGGTGTTCCCTGATGGCCTTCCTGCAGCACTTCCTGTTGTGGTGGAAGTGCTGCAGTCCATGGCTCTGGAACCATCCAGGCGCACCCTGGCATTGGCCACGGCCCTCTACAGGGTTGAGCTTCCAAGCTCCGTGGCCCTCATGCAATTCAGGGAGGCTGCCCTCATGAGTTCCGGGAAAGATACTGCCCCTCTCCTTGTCCTTCCCTTCTTCAGGCGTCCCGGTGGGGCAAGGTCCCCAAACGTCAATCACACAGTTTAGAATGATAATTATTATTTTATTAACAATATGTTTGCTTTATACATTTCACTCTTCGTAATACTTATGTGAGAAATATGCTTTAATGGAAAAAAAATCACTTTTTTATCATATGGGAACTGTTATTTGTTTATGTATGGCTCCTACAACCTACAAATTTGTGAACACTTTCCAGCAATGAGTGAAAGAGCATTTAAAATATTTTATTTATTTTATTTTTACACTGCCTACATGTTGGAAATGGTATATTCTGCCCTTAAAGCTATAAAACAACAAAACACAAACTGTTCACGAGTAGAATTATCTTTGAGACAAACTTCAACTTCTATGAAGCTTAATACTGAAATACTACTGGCTAAACACAAGCACAAAGCTTCCATGAAATGTTTTGTGATTCTAAACATTGAACCGTATGAATATACAGTATCGTATTTTACCAATATGTATGTAATCAGTATGTATGTAGCCAATACTTAAGTTTCAGTACTATTACCTTACAATTTCCTTGACACCTGGGAACTAATTAGCAACTATTGTTTAATACAGGTCTATTCACCTACTGAATGAAAACAAGGTTTATGGCATTGAGATATTAGGCAAAACTTGTGGTCTGCAACTTATATTTTGGAAAAGTGGTCCTTGGATGTAAAAAGGATGTGATCTGTTGCTCTAGGGTCTTCCCTTGGTGGTTCCTCACGCAGAAGTAAAAGAACTCAGAACACATTATAAATATAATAATAGAGTTCATAAGCACAGAAAGGAAAATCTTCAAATCCTGTTACAGAACTGTCATACACATGCACGTCAACCATGTAAATATTTGATTTAGTATTGAGGTAAATGTGTTAAAAGTCTAGAAATCCCAAGCCCAATTTATTTTACCTAAATAAACAAATCACGTTATTTTGCATCCTAAATCACTTTTTCATGTATTGTGCATCATTTTGCTGTAGCATTGCTTGACATTCATATTCTGGTTAACTTTACATTCTGGTTGGGCCAGGGTGGGGGCGAACACACAGACACACATAAAACACTTGACCATGACAGCAAGTTTGGAATAAAGGTAACAGGTTTAAATTTATAACAAGTACAAATTCCTTTGTCTCTCAAATGAGTGGTAAAACCTATCATGGACACTACACTGTTAGTAAGGTTATAAACTTTATATATGACACGATAATGTAATTTAAAACACACATTACAAAACTAATCAAAACATTTTTTTACCATCTTAAAATACTGGAAGTATTTTAATATGCAAGATACTAAGAAATTAATTCCTGCATTATTTCTAGTAGGATTGACTACTGCAATGTCTTACTCACTGGCTGTTTAAATCTTTCTTTATGCAGCTTTCACTTAATTCAAAATGCTGCTGAAAGAATTATAAAACACATAAGTCTACTTCAAAAGTCCTTACACTGGCTCAGATTTAAGCTTACGGTATATTTCAAAATTCTCCTTTTAATTAATGAAGCCTTAAATGGCCAAGGTCCTGCTTACTTATCTGAGCTTTTCATTACTTACAAATCAGAGTGCACACAGAGATCAAGACGCTGGCCTACTTATGATTCAAAGAATTAAAAAGACAACAGTGAGAGGACAAGCTTTTAATTACAGGGCCCCAAAGCTGTGGAATGATCTGCCTGCTAATAAAGATGTTTTCCTACATATGGAAAAGTCATCTCGGTTTCTCTCATCGGAATTAGATAGCCAGCACAGACTCCAATATACAAAACCCAGGAGCAGGCAGGTGATCAGTTAGCTGAGGTCTCCAGGACTGTGATTTTGTTTTTGACTTTCTTTTATAATTGTAATCTCCATCATGGTAAACTGACCATAGTTCAACTATTAATTAATGGATAGATATTGTTGGTTTCCATTTATGTCTAATAGGTTTCAACCTTGTTCTCTGTATTTATATGTGTTCTAATTCTGTGTTTAGTAAATTTTATAATTGATACTTGTATTTTAACTGAGAATTGTTCACAGAAACTGCACTCAGTGAAGAGCACTATACAAAACAATATGTTGTATTTTACCTTGAAGCTGCATGTTTAGCTGTTTCCTCCTGAAACAAAGGGAATCAAAATTCAAATGATGTTTCTTGTAGTATAAAATGCTGGATTAATTATAGTGGAACCTGGACTGTTTGTAATGAAATAGAGTAACACTGTACATTTTTACCATGCTTCCAAACAACCAAAAATCGAAAAGTATTAATGAAACTCACACTAATGAATTAGTTGACAAAATTGGATCCATTGCAGAGGACACACATTGGAAATCCAAAACTATGCATCTGGTAGAATATGGTAGACAGGTACATTTCTGGTTATCAGTAATTCATGTTTCCTATGTTTTTCAGTCTTTCGGAGTGAAAGGAGCTGGTAGCACAGAAAAAACCAAGAGGAAATTTACCTCTGAGCCGGTTCTGTTCCCTTTACTGACAATCTGATGCTGCTGAGAAAGTTACCTTTTCTGGTCTTGTGACCATGGGGGATTGTAATGGGGAGCCAGAAAAAGAGGCTTCACCAGGGTCAGGTCAGTTCAGGTTGGAGAAGATGCCGCACCCACCACACGACCAAACAGCTTGGGATCCTGGTTGACAACAGACAGGCAGACACACAATCCAGTCCCACCCCCCGAAAATGACCATCTATCTGCTGCAGCCAGGTGTTACGTGGGCATCCCCTTAGTCTAACCACGCCACTTTTTCACGCCACACAAAATAATCACTCTCCTGCGAGCAGGATCATAACAGGGGCGGCTCTAGGCTTGTGTTGGCCCTGGGCAGAGCTGATCTTATGCACGGTGGATGGCCACGTCCGTATGGACACTGCATAGCCGCCTCGTGCTAATGACACAAGCGTTTAACTTTTGCCGAAATTTACAGCTGCATTTTTAGCTGTGTCGTTATTTCTCTTTCTGTTTTATATTCAACTAGCAAAATACCCGCGTTTCGCAGCGGGGAAGCAGTGTGTTAAAGAAGTTATGAAAAAGAAAAGGAAACATTTTAAAAATAACGTAACATGATTGTCAATGTAATTGTTTTGACACTGTTATGAGTCTTGCTGTCATCAAGGATTTGATTATCATTATTTCTTTCAATCGGGTTCGTATTTGGAGGATGTGTTGTGTTCAAATTATATTCCGTGTTTGTCAACTGTTGTAAAGAAAACAGGTTTCATTCATCGAAGTGTTCACTACCCAAATCGGTACTCGTGAATCTAAGATTTTTAACAGGCATTCCCGGTATTAAGTTGTGGATTTACCTGCGAATATTTAGCGGCAGCGTGTCTATGAACTTAATTTAAACTTAAGCTTTACACCTTGCTTTCATATTGATATGTCTACAAAGGCTTGTTCAGATTCAGAGGGTTGTTCCTTTCTTACTGCATCAATAAACAGCTCGTCTTCCTCTTTATCTGAGACATCACACACTGCATGGACGGGTTTAACTTTCCCAGTCCTGCAAACTTTAGCAAAGTGGTTCAATTTACCACATTTTTTACACTGTCTTCCTTTATCTGGACATTGACTTTTTCCACCGTGTGCTTTGTTTCCTCAGTACCTGCACTTATTAATATGCTTGTATTCGTCACACGCTTCATATTCTTTTGCTACCTTCTGAATTGTGTAATGCGTTTTTTGCTCAGCACTCTTTGGAGCTCTTGCTTTTTGTGTGTGTACTGTGTTCACAGTCAGTTCATGTGAGCCGCTCTGAGTACATGCATCAAAGGTTCTCAGCTGTGGTTGTGCTATCTTGTGTGATCTTGCGATGTCCACGGCTTTATTTAATGTTAGCTCAGACCCGGCACTTAAAAGTTTCTCTCGCACTTTCGCTGAGTTTGTGCCAAATACTATTCTATCCCTGACCATCTCATCTTCATTTGCATAAGCACAGTCCTTAACCAGCAATTTTAACTCCGTTACAAAGTGATCAAAAGTCTCGTTTATACCCTGCGTCTTCTCATTGTATCTCGCGAATATCTCGTGCGATCTTGCAATGTCCACGGCTTTATTTAATGTTAGCTCAGACCCGGCACTTAAAAGTTTCTCTCGCACTTTCGCTGAGTTTGTGCCAAACACTATTCTATCCCTGACCATCTCATCTTCGTTTGCACTGTCTTCCTTTAGCTGGACATTGACGTTTTCCACCGTGTGCTTTGTTTCCGCAGTAGCTGAACTTATGAATATGCTTGTAGGTGTCACTCGCTTCATATTCTTTTGCTGCTTTCTCAATTGTGTAATGCGTTTTTTGTTCAGTGCTCTTTGGAGCTTTTGCTTGTTGTCTGCGTTCTGATGCCAGACCCAGCATTTAAAAGTTTCTCTCGCACTTTTGCTGAGTTTGTGCCAAACACTATTCTATCCCTGACCATCTCATCTTCGTTTGCATAAGCACATTCCTTCACCAGCAATTTTAACTCCATTACAAAGTGATCAAAAGTCTTGTTTATACCTCATATATAATCGTGATTCGTCTTAGGCATGACAAACGCCTCGTAGCGGCAGTGTGTATTGGATTGCTGGTGACAGACGGCCTTATATGGGCAGGCACTCAATTACATGGGAGGCGTGGGTAAGGGGGACGCAATATAGGCAGGCAGTCAACTACGTGGGAGGTGTGGTAATGGGTGACGCAACTCCGCCTCACACGGCGCACCGAGCTGCAGGCTATGGCCGTATATATGTACGTAAGTAGGATTCAGTTATGACCGTTTTCGAATTGAAAACTTAAACTGTTTAACTTTTGTAAGTAAGCTGTAAGGAATGAGCCTGCCAAATTTCAGCCTTCTACCTACACGGGAAGTTGGAGAATTAGTGATTAGTTAGTGAGTCAGTCAGTCAGTGAGGGCTTTGCCTTTTATTAGTATAGGATATATATTGGCATGGCGGCCCCTGGGATTTGGCGGCCCTGTGCAGATGCAGTTTGCACATGCCTAAGGCCGCCCCTGATCACCCAAGGGGAATCGAGCCACATGGCTGTAGTGCCCTAACTGATGCTCCCTCACAAAGCATCCAATTGATTCTCCGAAGAGACACAGTCCTGAAGGACTGCAGTGTTCATCTCAGGTCACTGGATATTATCCATGTCTCGCAACCATATAGCAAGACAGGGAGTACCGGGACTCTAAAGGCTTGGACATTCACCCTTTTGCATTGATATCGGGCGCCACATGCCCCTTTCCAGCGACCTCATGAGCACCCATGCTCTCCTAATCCGTCTACTAACTTCATTGGAAGAATCACCAGAGGCATGAATGTCGCTACCGAGGTAAGTACAGAACTTCTCGACAAGATCCACAATCTCTCCGCAGACAGACACACTGGCGATGTGGTCCTGTATCTAAAGATTTAACACCACTTGAAACAGCACTGCTCTAAGGTTGTGCCATATCATATTTTCGATGATAAGACCGGAATTAATTTTTACATGATAAAAAAGGGTCATCTCGTGATAGCAATGATCGAACGACGCATTTACAATTCCAAATTTACATTACAAGTCCAAACGTGTCTGAGAGCGAGAGAAACATGTCAGCGTGGGTGGTTACACGTGTCGCATACTCTTTGCATTATTTGACAGTAAAACTTTGCAACATTCTATGATCTGCTTCTCGCAACTGAAGAGGGCACCGTGGCGGATGTTTGCCGACTTGCAGACCAACCACAAGCGTTACCTGTAGGTAACCACTGTCACAGGCGGCTGGGGTGGAGACCAGCCGGAACGCCGAGGGACGGAGATGGGCTGGTGCCTCTTCCCGACCACAAAGAGACGACCACCTTGGTTTTGTTGGTGGACTCGGGTAAGGGGCTTGGAAGCCCAACCCCGTGAAGAAACCTGGAGCCCAGCACTTCCGCCACACCAGGAAGTGCTGGGGGGAAGAAGACGGGGGACACCCGGAGGGCTTCCGGGTGCGCAGCCGGCACTTCTGCCACACGAGGCCATGCCGGGGACATTCCCCCGGACAGACAGGACGCGGGAGGTAAGTTCCCTGCTTGCTAGCAACCGGACCTGCGGGGCCGCGTATGTTTTTTGTTCAACAGGCAGGGGCTGCCTGGCGCCTCGTTAACGTAGCAGCAGCTGGGAGAGCTGCTGAGAGGGAGACGCTGCAACCCGAAGAGCCAGCATGCCGCCGCACTGTGAAGAAAAGAGCCAAAATGGCTGCAGACCGGAAGTCCCACCCGCTGACAGGCAAGGGATTGGCCGGTGTGTCTTGTGTGCCCGCCAATGACTGGATAGAGGTGGGACCAGGGAATGTCAGTCTCGTGCCTGAGAGAAACACGATTGGGCCAGAGGGAGTGGCCCACAGGAGGCAGACGACGTGTGCGGCTGACAGACAGGTAAGCCCACCGACGTCTGTCTCCCTGTTCTCGCCGGAGGCTCTGCGCGAGCCAGAGGAGTCCCTTCGGCCCACAGAGTCGCCATTATTACAGGTGCTACGTGCTCTCTCCGTGGAGTTAGAGAAGCTGAGGGGGACGGCGATTGCGTCATCTGGGATGCCACAGGCTGCAGAAGAACGGAGTGACGCTGGAGCCTTTGGCCGGAGGAGTACGGCGGGGAAGTTCAATGTTGCCCTCCCCGTACAGCATAGGGGAGAAGTCGCCGAAAACGGCCTGATAACAATGACCGGCAACAAGTAAGCAATTCTCTTACAGCGGACGTGGCGGTGCAGGCTGCCCGCAGAGCGAGGAGAGTGAGATCGCAGGGGCTGACAAGACAAGGGCTGATGAGTGCCCCGGGTCCTAGCGCCCTGAGCTCCAAGCCGCGGCTGTCTCCCCATCGGTCTGCATGGACGCAGACGGGGCTGGATTTGAGCTTTCGTTGTGCTCAGACCCAGACCGACAAGGCGTCCAAGAGAGGAAGGAGGAGCTGAGGGGTGTATGCCGGTTCCTCCGACAGGAACGGACGTGTCTCGGGGTGCACATGTCCGGTGAAGGGCCGTCCTCTGCGGAGGCAGAGGGAGAATCCTGGGCGGGTGGAGGAGCCGCCTGCGGAAGCAGTCCCGACAGCAAATAGCGGATGGGCATGGAACCCATGGTGGAGGCACCGAACAGGCAAGTCGGGGGCTACCGATGGGGGCAGCACTTCTGGCCCTCCCTTTTGTTTATTCACAGGTCCGAAGCCCCGACGAGCCGTTAGACCTGCCCTCCCGGAACAGGCTGCTCCGTCGGAGGATTCTCCACCGGTGACCGGATGGTGCCCTGGCTGGCGGGGACTGGAGAAGCGAGAGCGGTGCAGACTAGAGGTGCGAGAAGGCCTTGGAAGGGGTGCCGAAGTGGTGCGTCCCAGGGTGCCGTAGTGGGCCCTGGGTACGGAGTAGGACCCACTCCGGGGACGTGCTACCCTCTTGGAATGTATTGCTCCGACAGACGGGTCTTCGCTGGCAGTGGGGCACTGTCACAGGCGGTTGGGGGTGGAGCCTAGCCGGGACGCCCAAAGGGACCGGAGGAGGGCTGGTGCCTCTTCCCAACCACAAGGGGGCGACCGCCTTGGTTTTGTTGGTGGCCTCGGGTAAGGGGCTTGGAAGCCCAACCCTTTAGGCGCCCCGGTGCCTGAAGAAACCTGGAGCCCAGCACTTCCGCCACACCAAGAAGTGCTGGGGGGAAGAAGACAGGGGACACCCAGAGGGCTTCCGGGTGCGCAGCCGGCACTTCCGCCACACTGGGGCGTGTCCGCGGAGGAATGCCGGGAAGCAGCTGAAGCCCATCCAGGGTGTGATAAAAGGAGCCGCCTCCCTGCATTCGAGAGCTGAAGTCGGGTGGAAGAAGGACGGAGCTGGAGAGAGGACTGGAGGCGGCCTAAAAGGGATTGTGAAAGGCCCAGACTTTGGGGGATCGGTGCTGGAGGCACTGGGTTCGTGCACTAAAAATATTTGTACATAGTTGTACATAAACGTGTGTGTGGTGGAAGATACAATGTCCGTCTGTCTGTGTCCGGGTCCCGTACACACCACCCATACAATCAGATTGTGATTCAGACTACGAATGCCATATAAATATATATATATATATATATATATATATATATATATATTGTCACACGCGCAGTAGGAGGCAGCTAAAGGGCTCGAGTAATTGTAATAAAACATCCGACCAGGGGGCGGCAGAGTGCGTTGACTGTCTTTCTCAGTTCCATACAGACCTTTCCTGGGAAATCCTGCAAGGTTCCGGCGCCTCTGAAAACGTCACTTCCAAAGCCGGCCCCTTTGATGACATCAGTTCCGAAGCCGGCCCCTTTGATGACATCAGTTCCTCTCAAAACCTTTAAAGTCTCCAACTTAGGCTACTATAGCCAGTTCTGTTTTGGACTCTGTGATATGCACATTGTGTATTTGATTCAGAAAACCCTTTTGCAGCTGGGAAAAACAATATACGGGTGGCTGCCCCAAACCTTTATAATGTCTTGGACTCATTTATATGACAGAGCCGTAGTCGGCAGGAGTAAGTCCCAGAAGAAACCAGGGCTCGGACATGTAAATAACCAGGTAGGAAAGTACCGGGGCCGAGCTTCTGGGGGGGGGGTGCATTTGGGGGTCAGGAAGGACTCGGTACAGGCTCCGCTCCTCAAATACAACCCCGAGCTTATAAATTACCAAATGGAGAATGTGAAGGGGACATACAGGCGTAGACTGGTTTCTGGGGATGAAACAAAAAGGGCTTATTATGTTCTCTCGGAGGAGAGAGCTGAGCCGCCCATTGGGACTGAGGTTCCAGATAAATACAGTATGGGCTATCCCCAGTCTGTGACGATGTGGGTTCTGGCTCCACACTCCCTTTGATGTTTGGAAGCACTTGAACTCAACACCGTCGATAATGTTGCCGAGTGAGCTAGTCAGTGTAGGCAATAAACAATCGAGCAAGGGGATGGTAAAGTGCAAAAGTGCATTGTGCTTTTATTTAAAACAGTCAACAACAGTTCATCAAAACAGTGTTCAATAAATAGTGCAGTGATTCCAAGTTCCTCCATAAATAAATAATCCAATAAAAGAAACGTGGAGGTTAAAACACTAGAAAAAAAAACAATCCTTTCAAATGAGAGGTTTAAAATGTTCTTTAGGAAGCAGTTCTTAAAACAACAAGTCCGGTGCTTTTCTGGTAGCGTCTCACCTGCTTATCCTGTTAGGGCTTAGCAACAGGCCAGACGTTCTCTGCAGCTGCCCTCCTCTTACATACACACACACACGAGACTGGAGACCTCCCGATCCCTGGCTTCGGTCTGGCACTCATCCCAGTCCCCGAGACTTAGTTTCCACCAATGGCCAGGACGCACACATTGGGGACTCCAACCACCAAGCCTCCCGACTACCGCTGCCTTTCCACGGCCTTCTGCGGCTCGTCGCTTTCACCTAGTCACTCCTGCTACATAATCTCTCAGTGGGAGCGACATCCAACTCACACGCCTGGGAGTAGGCCCAATACCCTAGGCCCTCGCAGCTGCCCATGAGCGCCATTCGCCGTCCGCTTCGCTTCGCTGCTCGCTCTCTCTCTCTCACCGCCTGCTTCCTCGCCTCCCTGTATCCTCCGTCCTTTCTTTCCTGATCTCGTTCTTTTTTCATCCCCTTTCTAAAACCGACTCGCGCTTCTTTTTAAAATGACGAGGGGCCATCAAAGCTGTAGCATTAGCCACGGGAGCAATCATGGATGTGGGCAGTTCCTCACCTGTGCACTACGTAAGAAACGCCCACATCGCCGACTGCCCCGCGGCTTGCTACAACAACGCCCCCCTCACGAAGCCGTCTCGGTGATTATTTATTTAAATATGGCCTTTACTCAACGAGCTGTGGACCCATAACACCACACAGTCCAGCAGGTAAAAATAATAAAAAATTGGATACTTGATCCAGATAGATCAGTCCAGGAGCAGGCTATGGCCCTCTGGGAGCAGGTGGCTGTGTGGGTAAGGCCATTTGAATTAACCACCTGCCAGATAGTTCAACAGGTAGCCTGCCTCCTCTTTTTAAAAGGCCTCCCTAAAAACTTTGCCCAGCCGGACAGGGGTGAATTCCATTCTATGGAAGAGCTTATAAAGCTATTGAAAACACCCAAGACAGTCTCAAAATCTGGGAGAGCAGAACGGCCCTCTAGAGGATTTCCTAGAGATCACGTCCTACTGAATATGTCTCTTACACATACTGTACATCGGAGCCTTTTTCTGAGTTCCGGGCCACCAGGCGTGCAACCTACCCGGGAGCGAGTCGGGATGTTGGTGGAAGGGGGGAGATAGCTTGTGTGCTCTTGCCAACCCCCTGACGTGTTCAAATACAGGATCTGTAGTCATTAATGGTTATAAACTCCTTGCCCTGTTTGATTCCGGCAGCAACGTTTCCATTGTTGATTGCCTATATGTTTTACCGCAACAGAGAATTAAAAAAAAGACCAGTATTAAATGTATTCACGGAGACATCTGGATGTACAACACCGCCCTGTGTTTCCCATGGTGATCCACCCATTCCTCCCTTCTCAGCAATTCTAGGGCGGGACTGGTCAGAAAATAAATGCGGTAAACTATTGACTACTCCTGATAAAAACTTAGGCCTCATTATAGATGGGGATAACTCGTCTCAAGCTCTGTCCACGCCGTGTACACAGCGGAGAGAGATACGGAAGCCCATGAGGAGGACGGGGAGATTCCTGGTCTGTCGCAGGCGAATACGTCATCCACCCACGCCTTGACGATTTGGGAGGAATCCACTCCCCTTGAGGTCAGACCGGACCCTCTCTCCGACATTTACTTTCAGTTCAAACAAACACCGGCTTCTTTTAAAAGGGAGCAGTGGAATGATGACCTCCTAAAATCTGCAAAAAATGCAGTAGAACTTGTCAACAGCCAACACACACACCAGCCCATGCCACAAGGACCTCACTTTGTAATAGAAAATTATCTATTATATCGGGTCGTGGAACATGGGGCGGGGGTTCGGAAACTGTTGTTAATTCCACAAATTTACCGGCGGCAGGTTTGTGAATTAGCTCACGCCCACCTCCTTGGAGGCCATTTAGGCTCCGAAAAAATTTTACAGCGGATTAAGCTCAGATTTTATTGGCCAGGAATTAACGAGGAGGTTCGCCGTTTTTGTATTTCTTGTCCAGAATGTCAGTTGCAGCAAATTCCTAGAAGGGACCGTGCTCCTCTTGTTCCCCTTCCCTTAATTGATGTCCCCTTTGAACAAATCGGGGTCGATATTGTAGGACTTTTGGAGCCCTCAGCCCGAGGATATAAATATATATTAGTCCTCGAGGATTATGTGACCCGATATCCGGAAGCTGTTCCCTTGCGCTCAGCTACATCTAAAGCAATCGCACAGGAACTAGTAGGAGTATTTGCGCGTGTTGGTATTCCTAAAGAAGTTCTAACGGACCAAGGAACACCTTTTACCTCGGAGATGTTCAGGGAAACGGCCAAGTTACTGAAAATAAAGCATTTAAAGACCGCGGTGTACCATCCTCAAACCGACGGTCTAGTGGAGAGGTTTAATCAGACTCTCAAGCAGATGCTTCGCAAGGTGGTCAGCGGGGATGGGAGGAATTGGGATCAACTCCTCCCCCTTGTTCTCTTTGCCTATTGGGAAGTCCCACAAGCCTCTACAGGGTTCTCTCCTTTTGAATAGTTATATGGACGACAACCCCGAGGTATATTGGATATTTTGAAAGAAGGTTGGGAAGGAGAGGCTCTTCCCTCTACAAATATTTTGGAATATATCGCACAGTTACGCGATAGATTTGAGAAAATTCAACCTATTTTAAAAAGTCATATGGAAGAGGCACAAGCAGCATAGGCCCATTATTACAATCGTGGCACGACACTCCAAGAATTCCAGCCGGGGGATCGTGTCGTGGTATTAATTCCCACCTCTCATTCTAAATTACTCGCCCCTTGGCAAGGTCCTTATGAAATTAAGGAGAGAAAAGGATTGGTCGACTATTTGGTGAAACAACCCAATCGTAGACCAACTGAGCAGGTTTATCATGTGAACTTGCTGAAGTCGTGGAAGGAGAGGGAACCAGATCCCTCCTCCGCTCAGCCCTGCTCATTCTTTGCTCACATAGACACCCTTAATTTCGGTGAGGAATTAACTTATAGATAAAGACAGGAGCTGGAATCAGTTATCCTGTCTGTCTCAGAGGTGGTGAGTGAAAAACCCAGAAGGACCTCTCTGATTGCGCACGACATAGTGACTGAACCAGTGGTTATAGTCCGAGAGCGTCCCTATAGACTTCCTGAGGCAAAGAAAGCAGAAGTGGAGCTGGAAAATCAAGCGGATGCTGGAACTAGGAGTGATTGAGGAAAGTTATAGTCCCTGGTCCAGCCCAATTGTCTTTGTTAGTAAGCCTGACGGCAGTTGGAGGTTTTGTAATGACTTCCGTCGGCTTAATCAGGTCTCCCTTTTTGATGCTTATCCCATGCTTCGTGTGGATGACCTCGAGAGACAAGCTGAATTTTTGACCACGCTTGACATGACAAAAGGGTACTGGCAGATTCCTTTAACGGACTCCACGAAGGTCAAGACTGCGTTCAGCACTCCTAGCAGACACTGGCAGTATCGTGTTCTTCCCTTCGGGTTACACGGGGCTCCTGCGACTTTCCAGCGTCTGGTGGACAAAGTGCTCCAACCCCATAATGCGCATAGTGCTGCCTATCTGGATGACGTTGTCATCTATTCCAGCACATGGAAGGAACACGTACAGCAGGTCACTGCAGTATTGCGGACACTAGGAGAAGCCGGGCTTTGTATTAATCCCAAGAAATGTTTCTTTGGATTGAAAGAAGCTAAATATTTGGGCTACCTGGTGGGTCGGGGTACTGTGAAACCACAGTGTTCAAAAATAGATGCCATTGTTAAATGGTCCCGTCCACGAACCAAGAGGCAGGTCCAAGCCTTTCTCGGGTTGGCTGGGTACTACCGCTGGTTTGTACCTCGGTTTTCAGAGAGAGCAGCACCCTTGACTGATCTTACAAAGAAGAGGGCTCCTAATCATGTGGTATGGACTGACAAAGCGGACGCTGCATTTAGTGACTTAAAACAGGCTCTTACGTCAGCACCAATATTAAAAGCTCCTAATTTTTCTCTCCCTTTTATTCTCCAGATGGACGCTTCGGACACAGGCCTGGGTGCCGTGCTGAGCCAAAGCATCGATGGTGTTGAACACCCCATCATGTACCTGAGCTGGAAACTTTTGGATCGAGAGACCAGGTATGCAGCGGTCAAAAGGGAAGCCCTCGTGATCAAATGGGCGATTACGCAGTTGAGGTACTACCTCTTGGGCCGGGAGTTCACTCTAGTGACGGATCATGCTACTTTACAGTGGATGGCCCTTCACAAGGAGTCGAATCCACGGGTCACTAGGTGGTTTCTTGACCTTCAACCTTACACGTTTTTGCTTATTCATCACAAGGGTTCTCTCCATGCCAACGGTGATGCTCTCTCTCATGCCCACGACCTCTCGGTGCAGGACACCCGACCCGATGGGTCTGGGCTGAGGGGGGGGCCTTGTCACACACATGCGAGTAGGAGGCAGCTAAAGGGCTCGAGTAATTGTAATAAAACATCCGACCAGGGGGCGGCGGAGTGCGCTGACTGTCTTTCTCAGTTCCCTACAGACCTTTCCTGGGAAATCCTGCAAGGTTCCGGCGCCTCTGAAGACGTCACTTTCGAAGCCAGCCCCTTTGATGACGTCACTTCTGAAGCCAGCCCCTTTGATGATGTCACTTCCGAAGCTGGCCCCTTTGATGACGTACCCGAGGCCTCCAACATAACCAGGATGGACGCCCCCTCGCGGTCTGGAGGAGGCACAAGCCCTCCTCTGGTCCTCCTGGGCGTCCCGGCCGGGGTACCACACGGGATACCCAGGCACCGGGGCGCCGCCTGCCGGCGGCCACAGGTCCCTACAGGGCTAGGCTTCAAGCCCTGTACCCGAGGCCCCAACATAACCAGGATGGGCGCCCGGGCATTAGCGAAGACACATGGGTCCAGCGACACTCCCGAAAGGGCAGCACGTCCCAGAGAGGTTCCTACTATGTCCCCAGGGTCCAACCGGCACCCTGGGACATCTTATCGGCACCCCTCCGACAGCGTGCCCCTCTGGTC
>NC_053159.1:75141484-75225407 GCF_016835505.1 Polypterus senegalus | reverse complement strand
TGATTCTTCAAAACTTTTAAGGAACATTGAAATATCTTCACAGTACGTGTTTAATTATTCTATCCGTCTATCCTTCCAGTGTCGTGCCAGCTTCAGCAAATATACAGCATGAGGCAGGAACAATACATGAACTTGCTAGTGCTGCGGCACCGTGTCCTCACATGTTTAATTATTAACAATACAGATTATTTAAATGAAGTTAAAGTTTTATCTGTATAATATAATCAACATATTTTGCTGCATTTCATCTTAAAAATATCGTCATCATATGTAAATACACGCTTTATAAAGTGGCGCAGGTAGTGCAATATTATAACTGTAGTGCAAATTTACAGTGAGGTAATTGTATTTATAAGTACAAACAATTCTACAAGGAGCAATTGATTGAGTGCGTTTATAGTTCTTGGGATGAAACTGTTTCTGAACCGCGAGGTCCGTACATAAAAGACTTTGAAACATTTTCCCGTAGCTGAGGCAGCGTGTGCTTGATGCTGTATACCAATAATTCTCTTTCTGATCAGTTGCTGCTGTGATTCCCCACTCAGATACACTGATATAAATACTCCGAGTGGTGCAGTGAAAGTAATATGTAAAAAGATGATCCGCTGTGGCAACCTTTAAAGGGAGCAGCTGAAAGAAGATGAGTAACAACGCTAAAGCAGTTATGATATTTGGAATACTATGGCTACTCCCTGGACCATTATATTGTTAGAGGTAAATTACAATCAGATGCATTACACTAATAAACAATATGCAGTTAGTTTAAGTGTGTTTATAAAGCCGTGTCAGGAACGTGGATCTAAGAAAGGGTAACCACACAGAAACAGTTGTACTGCTTTGATGCTGGGTGCCACCAGGCTGCAAAACCGAGCAGAGAACTTGTGTACGGTACCGTGGACATCTGCGTGGCTTTACGCCAAGTGTAGGTTTTATACATCGCGATTTAAACGTGGAAATGTTGTTACGCAACATTTCTGTGCCTACGCACCGTTTATATATGAGGCCCTTGGACCTTAGTATGGGCCACACACCCTTTTCCAGCGACCTCATGAGCCCCCATGCGCTCCTAATCTGTCAACTGACTTCATAGGATGAGTCACCAGACACATGAATGTCGCTGCCGTGCTAAGTAAGTACAGAACCTCTCGTCAAGATCGACATTCTCTCCGCAGACAGACGCACTGCCGATGTGGTCCTATATCTAAAGATTTAACACCTGTTGAAAAATCACTGTTTTAGGATTGAGCCATATCATATCGTCGACGATAAGATTGGAATTAATTTTTACATGACAAAAAGGGTCATCTCGTGATATCAATGATAGAGCGACGCAATTCATTTACATCCAAACATTTCTGAGAGCGACAGAAATGTATCAGTCTCCGATGACGATTTAGTACCTAAACAGGGTGCTGCTTCTTTAGAATGGAATGATTTCGCTACAAAATATGTTACCGCTAAAGGTGGAAACACAACAAACTTATTTCACCACTTAAAAGCAAAAACTCACCGTCCAGTACAACCAGGCTATATAGACACGCGAGGAGATCCAACCAGCTGCTGAAGTACGGCCAAAAAGTGAACAAATGACTCAACCGAGCGTTGCTGGAACATTCGCTAGTTGCCCTCCATGTGACAGGAAGTACAAACGATGGATGGAAATGACTGATGCGGCTGCATATCATTTGGCCAAAGATATAATGCCAATGCAAACGGTGGAAAAGGTGGGCAATAAGCAATGGGTTCAAATGGGGAGGGGGATGCGTGCATTTATCGAACCAAAAACCCACCCGGCGAGCTTGTATGACTGTAGATAACCTCGGACCGATCGCGCGCCCTCGGCTGCGACGACTCATTAGAATGTTTGCCCTATCAACTGTCGATGTGAATTGCGGGACAAATTGATCATCGATACGTCGAGCGCACCTTGCGGCCCGGCCACGTCTGTCTGTATCAGCCTGACCGAACGATACACCGACTTGAAGCTACACAACTCCTGCTCTGAGACGTTTCTTTCCAGAGGATCACACGGGGGAAAATGTTGCGACTGAGAGTTTATTAACTTGTGGAAGAGGACAAACAGGTGTGCGTGACAACAGACAGCGGGCCAATGTCATCAAAGTCATCACTCTCAGTAACTGGACCAGACTGTCAAGCTTTGGCCATCGTCTGCATTGCATCATAATACTAAACACAATTATTTTAATACAAAGCACCTTGAGTGTCAGTTAAGAAAAATAAAATATAATCCGTTTGAACGAATTACGTACTTGAAAATAATCTGTTCTAACAGTTTGTTCGGATTATTTTTAGTTCTGTTAAGAAACACAAGCCTGTCAAGCACTTTTTATTTTGCAAGCCGTCTTGGTTGGGGGTCATCGATTCTAAAGCACCGTTTTCTTTCATTATTTAAGCCCCTCGCACAGATCTCCGCCTCCACACCCTGTTCCATCCCACCTGCTTGACCACGGCAGCTCCTTCTGTCCCACCCACGGCAGATTTATCTCGAAGGCAGTTATTACAATGCATGGATCGCCGCCGTGTCTTTTTATTCATCACATTAAAGGTTATTTATTGTTGACCGAAAGCCGCACGGTGATTTCTGGTATTCCGATCTGAGAGCATTTCATTGAAGGACGATCTACGTCAGCAAGGAGTCCTATTTCGTGAAATAACGATCCTCTTTATGGTGGGGGGACACCGGAATTGTGCAGTTTCTTGTTGAAGCTGATCGGACGCCAGGGATGCAGAATGATCAGAATATTCCTGTTTCACACATAAACGATGTTTGACTCTTTTTATAGTTAAAAAGCCCCTAAAGCACGACCACACACTCGCACGCCGTCGGATTCCCACACTACTGACTAAGCGTGGAGTCTCCAGTGTTAGCGTGAGAAACGACTAATGAATACCCAGAGTGTTTGCTTGCAAGGCCTGAAATTACAAGAGAATTCTGTCTCCGGAGAAAGTCAGCTTTAGTCCCTGGATTTCACATACAGGACAATACGGCTTACCATAAGTGAAATACTTGACTATGAAAACATAAAAGGTATTACTTGTAAGCATTCTTTTTGACCATAGCATATAATGGAGACATTAGCCGATTTTAATAACTTCAGTTTATAGCTAAAATGCCCATCCCCAGCACAAAACATTAAGCTATTTGTGAAGCAAGAATATTCTGATCATTCTGTATTCCTGATCAGCATGTACAAGTTACTGTGCAGCTCCAGTTTTCTCCATGCAAAGACAGCCTGTCCTTTACTCCTTCCTGATCTGGATTACTCCTAAATGAAATGCTGCCAATAAGGAATAACAGAAATCACTGTGCAGATGTTTTAAATAATTAAACAAAAAAGTGGTTTGAAATGAGGGCCCCAAACCAAGATAGCTTGCGATGTAAAACGTACCCAATAGGCATATGCTTCGTATGGAAATAAGAACCTAAATCATTCAAACAGATTTTTCCTACTTGATACCTATTGAACTCCATACCTGCTCCCCAAAAATCAAGTGAGAATGAATTCAAAAATCATAATCCTCTTTGTTATAACATCCCAGCCTATTCATAATAGCAGGCAGTCCTAAAACAATTGTCATGGGTCATATTGAGAGAGAGGTGTGTGTGTTATGTGTGTGAGGAGGGGAGAGACAGAGAGACTAACTGACTATCTTTCTTTATCTTTAGAGAGGAGGCTTGCCAGAACAGTGAGAGTTGGGGGAAAAAAGACTGTGGCTGCCTTTGCTCACAGCTTGAAGCAGCAGCAGGCACTCTGGGATGCTCATGTGGAAATGGGCCTACATCAGCACAAACTGGTCACAGAGTATCATAATCGATGGTCATCAAGAAAGATATTCCAACAAGAAAAGGCTATTACACGGGTCTCGGTTGCTGACAGGTCAACCAGACACCTTGTGCTAACATGGCAAGTTGTAGAGGTTCTTGATTCTGTGAGGAAGGCTCTAAGTCCTCTCGCTGAATTCACTGACACTTTTTCTGCTGAAGACTACGTTACCATCTCATGCATGAAGCCTGTTCTTCACTTATTCAGTAATAAAATCCAACAGGAAAAGGAGAATGACACCGACTTCACAAAGACGATCAAGAAATCAGCACTGGACTACTTGAACAATTACGAAGACCCAGTGACTCTGGAACTGATCAATCTGGCAACTCTGCTTGACCCAACACTTCCACACTGAATACGTGAATGAAAGTGAGAGCAAAGCCATCCAAGCCAGAGCAGTTTAAGTACAATCCCTTCTATCAGAGCAAAGTGGCACAGCTGCATCTGAAACTCCCCTTGAAACAGCAGATGACACCCAACTAACCTAAAGAAGAACCTCAGAGGCTTTTTGAAGGGCACAGCAACAGAGAAGACAGGCATATCAGAGGGACAGAAAACCACAGCTGAACTACAGAGTGTCACATACTCTTTGCATTATTTGACAGTAAAACTATGCAATATATATATATATATATATATATATATATATATATATATATATATATATATATATATATATACATATACAGTGCATCCGGAAAGTATTCACAGCACATCTCTTTTTCCACATTTTGTTATGCCTTATTCCAAAATGGATTAAATTAATTTTTTTTCCTCGGAATTCTACACACTACACCCCATAATGACAACGTGAAAAAAGTTTACTTGAGGTTTTTGCAAATTTATTAAAAATAAAAAAATTGAGAAAGCACATGTACATAAGTATTCACAGCCTTTGCCATGAAGCTCAAAATTGAGCTCAGGTCCATCCTGTTTCCCCTGATCATCCATGAGATGTTTCTGCAGCTTAATTGGAGTTCACCTGTGGTAAATTCAGTTGATTGGACATGATTTGGAAAGGCAAACACCTGTCTATATAAGGTCCCACCGTTGACAGTTCATGTCAGAGCACAAACCAAGCATGAAGTCAAAGGAATTGTCTGTAGACCTCCGAGACAGGATTGTCTCGAGGCACAAATCTGGGGAAGGTTACAGAAAATCTTTTGCTGCTTTGAAGGTCCCAATGAGCACAGTGGCCTCCATCATCCATAAGTGGAAGAAGTTCGAAACCAGCAGGACTCTTCCTAGAGCTGGCCGGCCATGTAAACTGAGTGATTTGGGGAGAAGGGCCTTAGTCAGGGAGGTGACCAAGAACCCGATGGTCACTCTGTCAGAGCTCCAGAGGTCCTCTGTGGAAAGAGGAGGACCTTCCAGAAGGACAACCATCTCTGCAGCAATCCACCAATCAGGCCTGTATGGTAGATTGGCCAGACAGAAAGCCACTCGTTAGTTAAAGGCACATGGCAGCCTGCCTGGAGTTTGCCAAAAGGCACCTGAAGGACTCTCAGACCATGAGAAAGAAAATTTTCTTGTCTGATGAGACAAAGATTGAACTCTTTGGTGTGAATGCCAGGCGTCATGTTTGGAGGAAACCAGGCACCATTCATCACCAGGCCAATACCATCCCTACAGTGAAGCATGGTGGTGGCAGCATCATGCTGTGGGGATGTTTTTCAGCGGCAGGAACTGGGAGACTAGTCAGGATAAAGGGAAAGATGACTGCAGCAATGTACAGAGACATCCTGGATGAAAACCTGCTCAAGAGCGCTCTTGACCTCAGAATGGGACGACAGTTATCTTTTAGCAGGACAACAACCCTAAGCACACAGAAAAGATATCAAAGGAGTGGCTTCAGGACAACTCTGTGAATGTCCTTGAGTGGCCCAGCCAGAGCCCAGACTTGAACCCAATTGAACATCTCTGGAGAGATCTTAAAATGGCTGTGCACCGATGCTTCCCATCCAACCTGATGGAGCTTGAGAGGTGCTGCAAAGAGGAATGGGCGAAACTGGCCAAGGATAGGTCTGCCAAGCTTATGGCATCATATTCAAAAAGACTTGAGGGTGTAATTGCTGCCAAAGGTGCATCAACAAAGTATTGAGCAAAGGCTATGAATACTTATGTACATGTGATTTGTCAGTTTTTTTATTTTTAATAAATTTGAAAAAACCTCAAGTAAACTTTTTTCACGTTGTCATTATGGGGTGTTGTGTGTAGAATTCTGAGGAAAAAAATGAATTTAATCCATTTTGGAATAAGGCTGTAACATAACAAAATGTGGAAAAAGTGATGCGCTGTGAATACTTTCTTGATACACTGTATATATAGCATTTTTAATGTAGGTAGATCATTTCGACCTGGTCATTTTGAAAGTAGCTCGCAAGCCGAAAAAGTGTGGGCACCCCTGAACTAGATACATGTACTTATATGACAGTATGAACTGCTTGAAGATAAGGTTAGTCTTTTATTGATGTCAACATATTGCAGTAGTTTTATTAAAAACTAGCAAAATACCCGCGCTTCACAGCGTAGAAGTAGTGTGTTAAAGAAGCAATGAAAAGAAAAGGAAACATTTTGAAAATAACGTAACCTGATTGTCAATGTAATTGTTTTGTCACTGTTGTGAGTGATGAGTGTTGTTGTCATATATATATATATATATATATATATATATATTTACACACACACACATAAACATATATATATATATATATACATATCTATACATATACACATATATACATACATATATATCTACATATATACACACACATATATACACACATATACATACATACACACACACATATATAAACATATATATACATATACATACATATCTACATATATACACACACAGCTATTTCAGATCAGTGCAATACGCTGTTTGTTAAAACGGTTGACTCCGCTCTTACGTGCAATAAAAAATCAAATCATTCAGTTGTCTTTGCTCATATGTCATTTTAGAGCTGGACGCCTGGCATCTTTTTTTGGCCACAAGTTCATTTCTGTTTGGTGTGAGGTTCTGTGTTGTGGAGATTCTCAGGATGGATTGCAGGTGCTCATCAGTGAGGCGACTCCTGTGTGCTGTTTTGTTATTCTTTATCACTGAGAAGAGCTTCTCACACAGATATGTGCTACCAAACATGCACAAGGTTCGAGCCGCATGTAGACGGACTTTTTTTGTTCTTCAAAGTCACCAAAGCGCCGTGCAAACTCAGTGCGCAATAACTCTAGTAAGCGGTAAGTGTTAGCAAGGCAGCTGAAGCGCTGCATTATGGGATCTGTAGTTTATTGTGTTACCAGCGCTTCATATACCCGGCTTTAATAACAATAATACAGTATATAAAATGATCTCGGGGCGGATATAATTACACGCCGGGCCGGATGTGGCCCGCGGCCCTTGAGTTTGACACATATGGACTAAATAGAACTTGAAAAGATATATTTTTTCAAATGTGATCGCGCAATTCAGATAGAGTTGACGCAACTACAGCCTGCATGCCTCAATGAGTCATCCTCTCCTCGCTCTTACTTTTTTACCGTTCATCTAATGAATACACTGAGTATGGCTTTACCAAAACAATCATTGATGGCGAATAAAGTATCCATTATTCGAGTATGTAGAGCGGGATATATATACATATATATATACCCGCGTATCGCAGCGGAGAAGTAGTGTGTTAAAAAAGGTAGAAAAAGAAAAGGGAACATTTTAAAAATAACGTAACATGACTGTCAATATACAGTATTTGTTTTGTGAGTGTTACTGAGTGTTGCTGTCATCAAGGATTTGATTATCATTATTTCTTTCAATCAGGTTCGTATTTGTAGGATGTGTTGTGTTCAAGTTACATTCCGTGTTTGTCAATCGCTGTAAAGATGACAGGTTTCATTCATCGATTCGTTTCTTACTGCATCAATAAACAGCTCGTCTTCTTCTTTATCTGAGACCTGACACACTGCATGCACGGATTTTTTTTACACTGTCTTCCTTTAGCGGGACATTGACTTTTTCCACCGTGTGCTTTGTTTCCACAGTAGCTGCATTTATGAATATGCTTATCAGACGCTTCATATTTTTTGCTGCCTTTTCAATTGTGTAATTCGGTTTTGTTCAGCACTCTTTGGAACTGTTGCTTTTATCTGTGCACTGCGTCAGTTCACGTGAGCCACTCGGTGTACATGCATCGAAGGTTCCCAGCTGTGCTGGTGCCATCTCGTGCTATGTCCATGGCTGTATTTAATGTTACCTTAGTCCTGGCACTTAAAACTTTCTCTCGCAGTTTCGCTGAGTTTGTGTCAAACACCACCCTGACCATCTCATCTTCCTCTCCATAAGCACAGTCCTTCACCCGTGAATATTTAGCCGTGGCAGTTTGCTATTGGATTGCCGCTGACGGACGGCCTTATATGGGCAGGCACTAAATTACAAACGCCAGCGGCAGCCTGTCTATGAACTTAATTTAAAGTGTAGGTTTACATCGTGCTTTGTTTCCGAAGTAGCAGAACTCATGAATATGGTTGTATATGTCACTCGCCGCTTCTTATTGTTTCGCTGCCTTCTCAATTATATAATGCATGTTTTCTTCAGCGCTTTTTTGAGGTCTTCCTGATTTTCTATGTGCTGCGTGATTACGTGGGAGGCGTGATGATGTCACACGAAACACCGCCCCCACGGCGTTGAAGCTCATCTCCATTACAGTAAATGGAGAAAAACTGCTTCAAGTTATGACCATTATGCGTAGAATTTCGATATAAAACCTGCCCAACTTTTGTAAGGAAGCTGTAAGGAATGAACCTGCCAAATTTCAGCCTTCCACCCACACGGGAAGTTGGAGAATTAGTGATGAGTCAGTGAGTGAGTCAGTGAGTGAGTCAGTGAGTGAGTGAGGGCTTTGACTTTTATTAGTATAGATAAGTGTCGTCATTCTAAAACTGTGATCACAGAAAAGCGATCACATCGCAAGCAGCAGAGACACAAAATGGCAAAAAGGACATAGGCTGTACATGCTTTAAAAAGATCGAAGGGCAGCGCGACAGCAGTGGTCGCCCCCCTGTCTGAGAACGCGAGCAGCGTTATACGTCCTGCAAGAAAGAATTTCACCATGCCTGGGGCCGGAATTAAAGGACAAGCTGGGGGGCTGTCAAGAGGCAGGGCCTGTTAAAGCCCACTGCCGCACTTCTTGTATGATTTTGGGCTATACAAAAATAAATTGTATTGTATCGTATAACCGGTAAACGAAACACGGGGGTGGGCGAGTGAAGCGAGCAGGGGTGGAGCCAACAGTATATATATATATATATATATATATATATATATATATATATATATATATATATATATATATATATATATACATATTGCATAGTTTTACTGTTAAATAATGCAAAGAGTATGTGACACGTGTTTCGCCCTAATTCTGGGCTCATCAGGCGTACACACACACTGCAGCTCCTCTCGTGGATCGAACCTCGGACGTCAACGTCAAAGCCTCTTTACGTTGCGCCACGGCGTGTGGTTCGTTTATTTGACAGCATGTAGATTGGAGTAATTACATTCATGGCATTCGTAGTCTGAATCACAATCTGATTGTATGGGTGCATGTGGGATGACCAGTGTGTTAGAAGAAAAGAGATCTCAGACTGGCCGCCCAGTATGCCAATCAAGTGGCAAATGCCATAGGGAGGATATATGATAGACTAACATTTAAAAAAAATTTTTTTTGAATGCAACGCGATCTACCTGCACTACCTTTCCGATCTACCGGTCGATCGCGATCGACGTATTGGGCACCCCTGATCTACAGGGTGGGCCATTTATATGTATACACCTTAATAAAATGGGAATGGTTGGTGATATTACCTTCCTGTTTGTGGCACATTAGTATATGTGAGAGGGGAAACTTTTCAAGATGGGTGGTGACCATGGTGGCCATTTTGGATCCAACTTTTGTTTTTTCAATAGGAAGTGGGTCATGTGACACATCAAACTTATTGGGAATTTCACAAGAAAAACAATGGTGTGCTTGGTTTTAACGTAACTTTATTGACATGTCGCAGAGGTTAACACGTGAGGAGCGGATAGAAATTGTGTTGATGTCTGGTGAACGCAGTAACCGGGTCATTGCAGCAGATTTCAATGCAAGACACCCTACGAGACCACCCATCTCCCATGCTACAGTTAGCAAACTGCTTGCTAAGTTTCGTGAAACTGGATTTGCCAAAATGTGGACGCATGAAAACTGTCACTAGTGAAGAAACATCAGTGGCTGTCCTAGCTTCATTCAGCAAGAGCCCACAGCGTAGCACTCGCCGCATGTCACTGGAGAGTGGCATTAGTCGAACATCCCTTCGGCGGATATTAGCTACTCACAAATGGCACCCTTACAAACTCCAGCTACTGCAGCATCTCAACAAGGATGACCCAGATCGGCGCAATGAATTTGCAGAATGGGCAAAACAAAAATTGGAACAGGACCCTCAGTTTACGCAGAAGATTTTGTTCAGTGATGAGGCAAACTTTTATGTGAATGGTGAAGTTAACAAACAAAACCACCGCTATTGGTCTGACACTAACCCACATTGGATAGATCCCTCCAAGACTGTTGGAACAAAAAAATTGATGGTATGGTGTGGTATATGGGGTACAAAGATAGTGGGGCCATTCTTCATCAATGGAAACCTCAAGGCCACTGGATATGCGAAATTGCTACATGATGATGTGTTTCCCTCTCTTTGCACTGAAGCTGGCACGTTCCCTGAGTTTTTCCAGCAAGATGGTGCACCACCACATTATGGGTGTCAGGTCCGAGCATTCCTAGATGAACAATTTCCTGGAAAGTGGATTGGTCGTCGTGGGCCAGTTGAATGGCCCCCAAGGTCTCCCGATCTGACCCCCTTAGACTTTTATCTTTGGGGTCATCTGAAGGCAATTGTCTGTGCTGTGAAGATACGAAATGTGCAGCACCTGAAACTACGGATACTGGAAGCCTGTGCTAGCATTTCTCCTGCGGTGTTGCTATCAGTGTGTGAAGAGTGGGAGAAAAGGGTTGCATTGACAATCCAACACAATGGGCAGCACATTGAACACATTTTATAAGTGGTCAGAAACTTGTAAATAACTCATGAAAGAATAAAGTTACGTTAAAACCAAGCACACCATTGTTTTTCTTGTGAAATTCCCAATAAGTTTGATGTGTCACATGACCCTCTTCCTATTGAAAAAACAAAAGTTGGATCCAAAATGGCCAACTTCAAAATGGCCACCATGATCACCACCCATCTTGAAAAGTTTCCCCCCTCACATATACTAATGTGCCACAAACAGGAAGTTAATATCACCAACCATTCCCATTTTATTAAGGTGTATCCATATAAATGGCCCACCCTGTATTTAGTTAATAAGAGCGTAGAAAACACAATGTGTCCAGCATGTGGTCGTCCAGGCGAGAGCTCACCTGCGTGCAGAGTACACCAGCCGCTGAGAAAGCACGCTCTGCCTTCACTGAAGTAGGCGGCACAGTCATTAGATACTGATACACTTGTTCTAAACAACGCCCATGCTTGCTGTTGCTCTGAAACACCGCCATTTTAGCTTTTACTGATGCATCCAGTTTCTTGTCATCATTCTGTGGTGGCAAGTTTCTTGGCACAGATAATGCGGATGCAACAGACTGATGCATTACAATTTCAAGTTGCTGTTCAAAGCTGTTGTCTGACAGACGACAGACGTCAATGAAGTCTGCCCCGTCCTGGCATTCGTGAGTTGCAGAGTGCAGATTCCTCCCAGTCCACTGTGCTCAGTCTTAGTGGGAGCCGGGAGACTGACGACTGCTGCTGGTCTGTTGTTGACTGAATTAATCTGCAACACACTACACCATGGGCAAAAAAAACATGCCACTTAATTATTTTCAACTATAACTCTGTTGTTTCTTGATCGATTTTTTACACGCTATATATGCAAGCTTGGCCGTTCCCAGGAGCGTGGGAATGAAAAATATCTGGGAATGAATTCCCTAGTAAAGACCCCCCACCAGTTTCATCATTGCATCATTTTGGTGATAGCTATTTGCAGGGCAATTGCCTCTGGGTGGCAGGTGACATATTCTATTATGATAAGTATGTTCTCGTAGCCCCACACCAAGGGTTTGAGTGGTCTGACAATATTGACATGGATCTGCTCAAATCCAATACTGTTAATGGCATGGGGATGAGGGTTGCATGGTCCTTTACTGGATTATGTGCATTTAATGACATTCAGAACAGAACCTGGAAACGTGCTGCACCTCTTCGTGAACAGCAGTTCAAAAAATTTGATCCACTCTAATTTTTCTCTGAGCTTAAATGGGTTCCCAGAAGGTGGGTATATCCCAGGTCACAAATTTCAGTAGGGTAGTGGGACTAGGAGCATTTTGTGTGATGATAAGCTGGTACAACAGATCATTATGAAACATGAAATATGACCCAGATGGCATGGAGTCATTGGACAACCTGATGCTCCCAGCTAAACTGGGGAGGATGATGCCCTGCCAAGTTCTAAAGTCGGTTGCATCATACTGAACGGCCATACCCTTACCTGCTCTTTTGCATGGGTACCACGTTGGGGAGGCAAGGCACCATCCAAGGTCAGGCTCTCAATACCTTTTTTCTGTGGCCAGTCTCTGTGCAGTATCACCACATAAGGAGGTCATCTCCACTACCTTCATCCTGCGGAGCTGCTTGTGGGTGCACTCCCAGCAGGATGGGGTCAGGTAATCCTGAGACAGACCATGAATACAGGTAAGACCAGCCGTTTTTCAGTCATACTTGTGCAATTTGATATAACGGCATGGAACAATGATGGTGTTGCTGTTGGAGTCATACAAGGCATGGACAAGGTCTCCACTCAGTCTAACTATGGCTGAAAAAAAACTATGAGAGGGCTGGGCACCCATAGTCAATTAAGTCCTCCATCCATGGGAAGTTAGTGATGATGTGCCCTGGTTCCCTATAGGAATATCAACAGGTAGGTGCTGGGGATTGTTCTTTCCTTCAGGGTTTGTTGTCTATCTCCCTGTTGGCCAGCTCTGTTTCACGGCTCAGACAGTCCTTTGGGTCTCTCATTCTGTAATGAGGTCCACTGGCACTTGGATATTTATATGAGCCTCTACATATTGGCCTAGTACTGTCTTTGTACTGAGAAGATTAGGGGATCAGGGAGTGCATGAACAGTGAGCCAGCATTGCCAACAGATCAAACGCTTGTGCCCAATCCAGCCACTCCTTATCAAAGTGCCAATCATAACAGCACTGTGCTCGACAGTCAGCTGTGAGCCTATAATAGGCCTGGTTCTCTCATTACAGAGTTCGATAATCCTCCACAATGTGCTAATTCATATCATAAAACATGCACTGCACAAAAGAAGGCCAGGATATGGGGCTATTCATAGTGTTGCCAGTGCTACTATGCCAGACTGCACTGAAAGATTAATAAATACATTTCTACGCTGTCATAAGGACACATGTGTTAAAAGCACCTGTGCTGTGTATTGAGCCTGTCACAAGAGTTGAGCGTCAGCAGCCTCGCTGTATTCCTCTTCCATCTCAGCTCACTGTGCAGCAACTTGCACCTGCACCTGCAGTAAGAGTCTCCGTCAGGTCAGCCAAGTCGGACATCTTTGGTACTGGCCACATCATGCTGACTATGCCACTTGTAATCACTAGAAAAGATGCAAGGAGTCCACAGAAATGGGTCGGGAGATAGCTGGTCAATGTCTTTTAATTAAAATAAAAACAAAACAGGAAACAGGCATTTCAACAAGAAAGGGCAGAACTTCCTCTGGACTCAGTAGGCAGGTGAAATTTCCTCCCTGGGAGTCTTCTTGGAACTGCAGACGGAAGAGAAATCAACAGTTAGCAATAGTTAGCAACAGCACCTCTTGTTGGTTTGAGATGTTATTGCTTACTTTTACTTAGCCCAGAAGGTGATCCCCAGATGAACAAATATGATTTTATACTGTGTATATATGTATATATATATATATATACTAGGCTGACCAGTCTTTTAAGGCGACCGACTTTTAAGTTGACCACTTCTTAAGGCAATTCAATATGTAGATCAATTTGATATTTTATACAAACTCATTAATTTGGTTATATTGCATTTGAGCGGTATTACTTTAATACTCGTAGTTTCTGTTATTTTTGTGATGAAATTTAAACTTTTTTCTATATTGAGGTCGCCCTTTTGAACCCCTGATATTTACTATGCGGTGAGGCATTTGTACTCCATCAACATTAATTATTTCCAGAGACATAATTTTGTCTATTTTTCCAGTGCATCGCACACAAAAGCAAGAGAGCGATGGGAGCACCAGAACTCTGCTCACATCATGTCGCTTCGTACCGCAAGCTGCAAGTAGTAAGTCTGTGATGAACGGAATACCGCTACGCTTTCCACTCATGGGACGGAAGGACAATCCCGACCGCTTTTATATAGTAAGAAAGAAGAAGAAGATATTGCACAGTCTGGAGAAGAAAATCATCTTTTACCTGGAAAAACGAAACTACAAATCCCATCGTGCATTGCAAAATGGACGGGGTGTGTGTGAAACTCCGTGCTACTCGCACAGTCTGGAGTAGAAAATCATCTTTTACCTGGAAAAACGAAACTACAAATCCCATCATGCATTGCAAAATGGACAGGGTGTGTGTGAAACTCCGCGCCTGCGTAGCACTCACGGGACGGAAGGAGAATCCTGACCGCTTTCATATAGAAGGATATATATATATATATATATATATATATATATATATATATATATATACTGCTCAAAAAATTAAAGGAACACTTTTAATCAGAGTATAGCATCAAGTCAATGAAACTTCTGGGATATTGATTTGGTCAGTTAAGTAGCACAGGGGGTTGTTAATCAGTTTCAGCTGCTTTGCTGTTAATGAAATTAACAACAGGTGCACTAGAGGGGCAACAATGAGATGACCCCCAAAACAGGAATGGTTTAACAGGTGGAAGCCACTGACATTTTTCCCTCCTCATCTTTTCTGACTGTTTTTTTCACTAGTTTTGCATTTCGCTATGGTCAGTGTCACTACTGGTAGCATGAGGCGATACCTGGACCCTACAGAGGTTGCACAGGAAATCCAACTTCTCCAGGATGGCACATCAATGTGTGTCATTGCCAGAAGGTTTGCAGTGTCTCCCAGCACTGTCTCAAGGGCATGGAGGAGATTCCAGGAGACAGGCAGTTAGTCTAGGAGAGCTGGACAGGACCATAGAAGGTCCTTAACCCATCAGCAGGACTGGTATCTGCTCCTTTGGACAAGGACAAACAGGATGAGCACTGCCAGAGCCCTACAAAATGACCTCCAGCAGGCCACTGGTGTGAATGTCTCTGACCAAACAACCAGAAAGACTTCATGAGGGTGACCCAAGGACCCCATGTCCTCTAATGGGCCCTGAGCTCACTGCCCAGCAGCATGCAGCTCGATTGGCATTCACCATAGAATACCAGAATTGGCAGATGCACCACTGGTGCCCTGTGCTTTTTACAGATGAGAGCAGGTTCACCCTGAGCACGTGACAGAAGTGAAAGGGTCTGGAGAAGCCATGGAGAACATTATGCTGCCTGTAACATCATTCAGCATGAGCAGTTTGGTGGTGGGTTAATGATTGTCTGGGGAGGCATATCCATGGAGGGTCACACAGACCGCTACAGGCTTGACAAAGGCACCTTGGCTGCCATTAGGTATCAGGATGAAATCCTTGGCCCCATTGTCAGACCTTATGCTGGTACAGTGGCTCCTGGTGCACGACAATTCCTGGCCTCATGTGGTGAGAGTATGCAGGCAGTTCCTGGAGGATGAAGGAATTGATACCATTGACTGGCCACCACACCTCTGGGACATTATGTTTTGGTCCATCCAATGCCACCAGGTTGCACCTCAGACTGTCCAGGAGCTCAGTGATGCCCTGGTCCAGATCTGGGAGGAGATCCCCCACAACACCATCTGTCATCTCATTAGAAGCATGCACCGATGTTGTCAGGCATGTATACAAGAACACAGGGGCCATACAAAGTGCTACGTACAATATTGAGTTGCTGCAATTTAATTTTGGCAAAATGGACTAGCCTGCCACATAATTTTTTCACTCTGATTTTTGGGGCGTCTTTGAATTCAGGGCTCTGTAGGTTGATCATTTTCATTTCCATCAAACGATGTGGCATCCTTTCGTTCCTAACACATTACCCAATCTATATCAGTATAGATATCCAGGAGGATTTCTTTTTCCCATTGAGATCTGATGTGTTTTCAAAGTGTTCCTTTAATTTTTTTGAGCAGTTTATATATAATAAATATTTAAGCCTAAATTCACTAAATGTTTTTCTGATGTTTTTAAATAGAAATCAAAGGTAAATAAAGTTTGAGAATGTGGCAACTCAAAGCTACTGGGCACTTATGTGAATAAATTATTAAACAGGAATGATGTATAAAGGATTCTGGACAAACACACCAGGAAAAATGTATTTATTAAATACAGTTCAAACTATCCTAACCAAGGTTTTAGAAGGCAGTGATAAACCAAGCAACAACGTGTCAACATATTCTGCAGCACATGCATTAAATTAGTAGCCTCTATGTGCTTTTCAAACATTTGTGGTACTGCATCTGCTGATATATTTACAAGTTTTATTGCTCTTTAGCTTAGGCCTAATCTGTATGTACCCAGGTATTTGTAAAAACAGGAGATTTCTCCCTACGTATTTAAAAAAAATCCCTTCTACAATAGCACTGTTTTTCAAAAAATCTCCATACATATGAAAAAGGAAAAAAATGCATCCATAGCACCAATGCACTGAGAGATACTATAGGCTCGGTGATACCCTGCTACAAGTTTGGACTTTGGACTCAGTAACAGGTAATTATGTATACACAGGGCCCAAGTGGACTGTAATTGCTTCACACACTCACCTTACTATTTTAGAATCCACCTGTCTTGGAAACCCAAAGGCATTTGCTGTCTTGCATAATCTCATTGCTTCTGCTAAATAGTAGAGTGTGCAGGCAACTTCTTTAACAACACTGACAGGTGACCTCGTTGAAGTTGTCCTTCCTTTGATGTGCGGGCAAAGCAGCACACAACAGAGATGTCCGTGACAAATGAAAATTCTCTCACCATTCTTCAGCAACACTCTTTTTGTTCTCAATGTTTCCCACTAAATAGAGGTCTGACCAGGGGCCTCATGCATAATGCCGTGAGTGGAATTCGCACTATAACATGATGTAAGCACAAAAGCTGGAATGTGCTTATGCACAGAAAAATCTAGTTGCAGCAATCTGTGCGTACTCCAACTTCAGCGTTCTTCCGCTATATAAATCCTGGTCCACGTGAAAAGTAACGTTCGTGCACGTGCCTTCTGTCCTACCCAAGTCCTCCCAGAATTACGCCTCTATGAATATGCAAATTAATATAAATAGCCCTTAAGGTTTGCCTTCTGTGAAAAGACAATGGGAACAGCACAGGGGAAAATATAAGAATTTCAGCAATTACCAAAACTTACTATTTATTGGTTTAAACAGTGGTATAATCAACAAAAGGAAGTTGATCGAGTAACAGTGTCCGAGAAACTCGAAAACTCAAGTCCACAAAGTCGCACAGTACCCGAAATAAAAAAGAAGTTGTCACATATCCAAGTCACTGTGAAAAGACGAGTCATAGCCCAACGTCTGAGTGTCGTATGAAAGCTTATTAGGGTACAGAGAAAAAAAATAGACACACAGTGGGGAAAAAAGCACGAAATGTCAACTTTAATCTCGAAATTTCCACTTTAATTACACAGTTTATTTTGACCCTCTCTACACATAATCAGGACAGAGTCTCTAAACATTTTCTCCATACCTCATTTTTATTCTTTTTGCAAAACAAAATAATGGAACTTCCTTAACAATTTCTGGCTCCCAAACATCCCAGTTGCTGCTTCATTTAAAAGTGGCAGATGAGGCTCCTCTGCCTGAGACTCTTCAGAGCAGTCTGAGCAACCCCATTTGCATGGCTTTTAGGACACACTACCTTGGTGGTAATTTCCTTTCCACACTGTTACACTGTCCCCGCTTCTAGCTCCTCACCCCCGAGGATACTTCAAAATGTTAATATTGAGCTGGCAATCAGATTACTTGTCTGGGCTGTCCAGATTGCGTGGTAGCATTTGTTAAGAGCATTGCTTGGTCTGCCGTGTGCAGCTTCAGATTGGCCTGTTCTTCTCGATTGACATTCTGGTCAGCATCTAACCTTCCCCGGTAAGGCATCAACCGATCCTGATGCAGCAACACCCTACACACCCTTGGTGATGTCTGCACCCAGTATGCCATCTAGCCAAATGCTTGAGCACTTGGCAAGGCCCTTTCCATGCACAGTCAAGTTTGGGGGGGCAGTGGGTGGTTGATTTTTTTTGGTGGGAACTATACACCCACACTTGGTCGCAGGTGTCCCATTGCCCTGATGTCACAATGCCGCTTTTGGTTTAGGCCAGCCTTGTGCAAATGCACCTATGTGAACGTGTGGGCCCTGTCAATTCAGTCCTAAAGACAGTGGGCATACTCAGGTCCAGACTGCTGTTCTCCCCTTTTTGTTGGCAAACCATATTCAAGGAAGACTGGGGTGCTCCATTACCGGCAAAACATCAATAAGGCAGGGGTACACTGCATAGACTCCTGCACCGCTGTCCGGTGTGGCAGAAGAACCAAAGGCAGTTGCTCATCCCAGTTGTGTTGGTCCTTGATGACCACCAAAGTTAACTGAGCAAATAAAGTATGGATGAACCGCTCAGACAAACCGTCACTCTGGAGGTAGAGTGGAGTGGTGAGTGTTTCTTGAATGTGCAGGAGGTCACACACACGATGAAAAACGTCACTCTCAAAATTATGCCCCTGGACTGAATGGATTTCCAGCAGTATGCTGAACCTACTAAACATGAAAGACAGTAGAATTTCTGGCAAAGCTTGTTTCTCCACCTTGCAACTATCAACATCGCTGAGCTTTGCATTAATTCACTGATTTGAATAGCCTCCTTACTTCTAAGAAAGACTAAGAAGCAGACATGCCTCATGATGTTTCTAAATATAAAAATAAATAAATACAAGGCTTTTAAATTCAACCATATTAAAAACAACCACATAAAATACATTTTATTATGTACTAGCAGAATACCTGTGCTTCGCAGTGGAGAAGTTGTGTGTTAAAGAACTAATGAAAAAGAAAAGGAAACATTTTGAAGATAACGTAACATGATTGTCAATGCAATTGTGTTGTCATTGTCATGAGTGTTGCTGGCATATATATATATACTAGCAAAATACCCATGCTTCGCAGCGGCGAAGTACTGCCTTAAAATTTTTATTAAGAAGAAAATTAAACCTTTTTAAACTGAGGGAAAATATACCAATAATTATTTGTTAAGGATCTCTTTGTATACCACATTGTGAGTTCGGCCCTCCGGTTGTAATATGACCAAGCTGTGCGCTGAGCTTACTCCTGAGCATGCAATGTACAGTTGGCCATGTGAACAGTAATCTTGTTTCAAATCTCACAGCTTGGATTGCTGCTGTCATAATCGGTTTGAGTTTCATGGTTTGTTTCAACTACGACAGTATTTGCAGGACTTGTGTTGAAGAGACATTCGCATCTGTCAAGCGTTGTAAGTATACAACCAGTTTCATTGATAACTTCACATCCAGCTTTTGAGAGTTTAAACATTCATAAACATCAAAGTGTCCACTACTGAAATCGTCACCTGTGAATCTAAGATGTTTAAGAGGCATTGGCGGTTGTCCAAAGGTATAAAATATTTGGCCATTTTGGTTCACTTGAAAGCGACAACCTAACAATTCAGCGGCAGCCATCAACTCACATGCAGAACCATAGGTGAAGGGCTTAAGCATTTCACTCTTCTAGTGCTCCTGTGTAGTATAATTATCTCCTGTACCGTCATCAGTCCACACCTTGAACCTGTCCCAGTATTTCAATACATAAGACACAATGTTCCTCCGGATATCAAGAGTGAGCCTGATATGGCCGTGCAATATATAACAAAGAGAATGGAAAAGGCAGGTGCCATCTCCGGGCATGGAAACCACTCGATAAAGTGACAGTTCTTTGATCGATGGTGATCACCTCGATAGACATGTTAATGCGGGTACGGTTGGAATGATAAAGGAAATGGGTGCAGGGAGACGTGAATCCTGTGGCGAAGCAAGGAAGAGAATGTAGAGGAGTGGAGCGACGGATGGCCTTATATAGGCAGGCAGCCAACAACGTGGTAGGCGTTGGGATGGGGGACCCAACGCCGCCTCACACGGTGACCGAGCTGCAGGCTATGGACGTATATATGTACGTAAGTAGGATTCAGTTAGCGTTGGGAACCCGCGTATCAAATTTCTTGAAGATGGGCCATTAAGTAACAAAGACTGTAGAAATGTTCAATATGGCGGCCGACAGTGGCATCATACCACCAAAATAAGTACCAAATTTCAGCCTTCTACGTACACGGGAAGTTGGAGAATTAGTGACGTTGGAAAGTTCAATATGGCGGCTGAAAGTGGCGTCATACCACCGAAATAAGTACGTACATTGGTTTTGGTTAGCACAGGGAAGCCGCCTACCAAATTTCGTGAAGATGGGGTCATGAATAAGAAAGTTCAACATGGCGGACGTTGTTGACCGTTATGACCGTTACGCGTAGAATTTCAAAATGAAACCTGCCTAACTTTTGTAAGTAAGCTGTAAGGAATGAACCTTCCAAATTTCAGCCTTCTACCTACACGGGAAGTTGTAGAATTAGTGACGTTTGGAAAATTCAAGATGGCGGCCGACAGTGGCATCATACCACCGAAAAAAGTACGTACATCGGTTTCGGTTAGGGCAAGGAAGCCGCCTACCAAATTTCGTGAAGATGGGGCCATAAATAAGAAAGTTCAACATGGCGGACGTTGTCGACCGTTATCGAATCGCTATGACCGTTACCTGTAGAATTTCGAAATGAAACCTGCTTAACTTTTGTAAGTAAGCTGTAAGGAATAAGCCTGCCAAATTTCAGCCTTCCACCCACACGGGAAGTTGGAGAATTAGTGATGAGTCAGTCAGTGAGTGAGTGAGTGAGTCAGTGAGGGCTTTGCCTTTTATTAGTATAGATTTACTGACTGATATTGTATCTACAATAAAAATACTATATAAGACTATATTACAAATTCCACAAATTTGCAAAAGTAACAAAACCCAGAAATGAATGAAAGTTCAGCACATGTACCAAACATGCAATAAAAAAGCAAATATTTAACAAAACAAAACAAAAAATCTGGAGGCCTGTTATTGAACTGATAGGCCTCACAACAGCATGTGTGACCATGACAACGGGAGGTGTTAAACAGGTCAATGCATTACCTGACTAATGTATGAGACTATTATATTCAACGATGTTCCCTTCTCCAACCAGTCATTAAGGCACCCCTAGCAAATCTTTAAAATACAAATAAATCAACATTATTTCCGATTCGCAACAAATACGCCTGACAACACATAAGCAACAGTATAAAAAAAAAAAATCATAACAACATCCAGCAGACTCAATTCTGCAGTATCACACTATAAGAAATAGGTTGCTTCAATTTAACATGTACTGTATATGGTAGCCCCAGTAGTTTTCGCAATTCACTTGCTTTTTTAATATTTCATGTGTAATTTTATTCCCACTGCTGAATCAATTCCTAACTGGTACAGTGCATTGAAATCCAAATATTTCTCTGAATAACAGGAGGTTTAGCGATGTTAAGGAGATTGTTGCAGTGAGAAATCTCACCAGGATCTCAAAAGTATGATGTTAACAATGGGAAAAACATGCCTGAATTTGGACTCCTTGCAAATCATGCCCAGACTACAGATTTCACACCAAAGTGCACCTATAGAAATTTGAAATATCGTATAGCAGCTTTCAGGTAAATAACATAGTAAACGACCTGAACTAAATTGTCGCCAGGACAGGATACGTTAGATCTAACACTTCATTTATAAAGAAGACCATTGTAAAATAATTTATTTTATTTTCTCTTGTTTAATGACAATGCCACCACCTAAGACACAACTCTATAACATTAGCTTTTGTACCTTTCGAGTTCTTTCAGCATAGTGACCCACCTACTCAATAAAATTTTGCTATTGTCAACTAAATTAATATAATAAATAAAACAAGGTACATTGTGGTGCAGTTGTTACCTCTGCATACATTAAAACATACAGTAATGTGAAAGACTAAATAGACCCTACGAAATGCTTTTTCTTTGTTAACAAATGTGGACATATCAAGATTTGATCTTCACATTTATTATATATCGATACTGTTTATGTGATGTAACTGAAAAACAAACAAAAAAAAAATGAAAGTTTGAATTTCCAATAATTTATCTAAACAGAACACGAATAGATATACCATTTCTGTCAGTGGAAAAAGTATGCCCTTGGAACAAATAGCTGGTATTACCTCTTTAGCAGAATTAGCCTCAAGTAAAATTTACCTATAACTGTCTTCTAGCCCCTGACATCAACTGGGAGAAAGTTTTTCCTAAACTTTCATAAAGAATTTACTCAGCTGTGCTATGTTGCAGTGGTATGTTGATTGTACAGTCCATTTCAAATCCACCCTACAGTATCCTGAAGGGACTCTGGCCATTAACCCTCCATTTCTTTCTTTTATGCAATTTCTTGGTATATTTAGGGTCACTTTCATGTTGTAAGGTCCACTTTGGCTTGAACTTTTAATCTGTTTTTAGATGGTCTCATATTATCCTCAAGCAACCACTGGTACAGTAAAAAATTTATAGTGGATTTTATGTAGGCAAGCTACTCAGGCCTTCATGCATTTAACAAGCCCCATTTCTCCACCATGTTTTACAGTTGGTAATACATTTTTCTAGTCAAATGCTCTCTTTCGGTTTTGTCAAACATGTGTCTTCTGGTACTGTAGCCAAATAACCGCATCTTTGCTTTGCATGTACAGAGCACATTGTTTCAGAAGTTCTGATCTTTACCTGGCTGTTCATAAGCAAACTTAAGTCTTGTCCAGTATTCTATCTGAATAACAAAGGTTTCTTCCTGGCACACCTCCAATACAGATCCAATTTGTTCAGCCCCTTTCTAATGGTAAACTCATGTACTTTGACATCAACAGTGGCAAGAACTACCTGCAGGTCTTGTAATGAAATTCTAGGGTTCTTAGAGACTTACTTCAGCTTACTGCATTATGCTCTTGGGCTGAACTTGCTGGAATGACCTGGCCTGGACAAGTCTGCAAAATGTAAATATGGCATGATGTTTGTTATATAACCTTTATCTACAGATACTTTTTAAATGAAGATCATATTTTGATATGTCCACATAAGTTTGCAAATTAAAAGTGGCTGTAATGTATATATATATATATATATATATATATATATATATATATATATATATATATATATATATATATATATATATATATATATATATATATATATATATATATATATATATATATATATATATATATATATATATATATATATATATCATCATCATCATCATCATCATCATCATCATCGGTCGGCTGCTCATGCGAGTATCACTACATGATGGTGCTTGTGCAGGCGAGAATGATCTTCCGCCACGCAACCCGGTCCTGGGCCGCTTTTCAATCTCTGTCACAGTCATTCTCTTTGCAGATAGAATTGAGATGTACTGGGCATATGTGAGCACGGCCTTCCACGCTTCCTTGCCTAGTTGTACTGGCGGGACGCATCAATGCGTATTTCCTGATTAATTCATCTGGTGGACGACGAAGCATGTAGCCCACCCATGTCAGTTGATGCTGTAGGACTGTAGTTGATAGTGGTTGTTGTTCAACACGGGCATAGATTTCCGAGACAGGTATGTGATCGATTTGCTTGATGTTGAGGATTACTCGATAGCAGTTGGTTGCAAAACTATCGAGAGTGTTTTTGAGCTGGTTTGTTATGATCCAAGTTTCGCTGCCGTATAGGAGTATGCTTAGACAGGAGGCTTTAAACAGGCGCACTTTGAGGCGTATGGGGATGTTGTTGGCTTGCCAGATGCTTTTTAATTTCCAAAAGGCGCCCCATGCTTGTCCTTTACGTATCTTGACGTCATTCGATGTAGTGGCTATCATCAAACCAAGATATTTGAAATCGCTCACTATTTCGATGTACTCGTTATTAAGAACAAGTGGAAGTTGAGGGCCAAAATCAGCATTTACTATCATCTGTTTGGTCTTCTCTGCATTGATTTCTAAGCCAACTACTTACCCTTCATTGCTGATGCGTTCAAGTTGTTGTTGGGCTTTTTCGCGACTGCCTTCAAGTAGTCCGATGTCATCGGCAAAATCCAAATCGTTGATTTTCTGTTCGGGGTGCCTCGAACTTAGGCGAGGATGAGTAACAAAACCATAATCTCCTGCTGACTTACGCATGATGAAATCAATGACAATAATGAAAATGAAAGGGGCCAAAACGTCGCCTTGGAGTACTCCAGTTCTAGTAGTAAACTCACTTGAGAGGTGATTGTCTACAAGCACTTTGCTGGTTGAATTAATATAGAGAGTTTGGATTGCGTTGACTACTTTCTCTGGGGTGCCGTAGTGACGAAGAATTACAAACATAAATGTTTGTTTGACCGAATCAAAAGCTTTTCTAAAGTCGACGAAAGTCGCAAAGAGCGGAAGATTCTTGCTAGCTGCACCTTCGAATAAGCGGCGGAGGATGTGGATTTGTTGAGTGGAACTGCGCCCTTTACCAAAACCAGCTTGATTGGGACGTAATAGAGTGTCGACTACAGGTTGAATTCGATTGAGTAGCATAATGTTGTACACTTTGGCTGCGATTGACATTAATGATATGCCTCGATAGTTTGTCATAAATTGTAGGTTGCCTTTTTTAGGTATAGGAACTATGATGTTAGTAGTCCATTGCTTCGGCGCTGTGTTGTTTTCGTAAACATATCGGCAAATCATGAGTAGCTTTGTACGAATGAAATCGCCACCTTCTTTAAGAACTTCAGGTGAGAACGCATAGTCAATACCAGGGGATTTGTGCTCCTTCAGTTGGTCAACAGCAGCATCAAATTCAGCCCGCGAAAAGTTGTTGGTCTCAATCGGGAGGTCCCTGGCGGCTGGACTTGGGAGTGTGTCGGTGGCTGAGGGGAGCTTTCCATTTAGAAGATTCTCGAAGTACTTGGTCCATTCTTCGAGTAATTCACCTTGAGAGCTAGGCATTGATCCATCTAGCTTTTTGACAATTGCGTGTTTCTTTTCTCCTTTGCCACTAAGTTCGTTTACAATCTCCCAGGTTCTCCGGAGCTTGTTTGTTTTTGCAGCGAGTTCGAGTTCTTCAAGTTGTTTGTTTAGGTGGGCAGCTGAGTCTGACTGATACGAATCTGAGACTTTATTGGCTAACTCCCTCCACTGTTTTCGAGTAGCACTAGATCTATTTTGGTTGAACTTCTTCTTGGCCTTGTCCCGTTCATCCAAGAGGTTCAGTGTTGTTGTGCTCACTCAGTTAGGGCCCTTCCTCTTGCATTTTATCCTAGAACTTCGCTGCATGTCGTCTCGACTGCTCTCTCAAGATAGTCATATGTTGATTGAATGCTGGTAGGCTTTCCTTCTTCCTCCAGTGCACTGAACCGGTTTTGGAGCTCTAGATCGAATCTCTGTTGGAATTCGGAGTTTTTGAGTACCTCAACGCTGTACTTCCGCGGATAATTGGAGCTTTACGGGTCGTTCGAAAGCTGATCTTGATGTGCGCAGTTACAATTCTGTGATCTGAATCAAAGCTATATATATATATATATATATAATATATATATATTGTGGATCTGGCCCAGACACAGACAGGCGGACATATTGTTTTCCATCACCACACGTTTATTTTACACAATATTTACAATTCAAGTGCCACACAAACCCCCAAATGTCTCCAAAGTCCTGGCCAACACACAATGCCTTTCTTCGGGCCGCCTCCACTCTGCTCCTGCCTCGTCCTGCTTCCACCTGACTCCAGCCTTGAATGAAGGGAGACGGCCCCTTTTATATGCTCCAGGATTAGCTCCAGGTGGTCCCCGGCATTCCCCTCTGGACACGCCCCAGTGTGGAGGAAATGCTGGCTGTTCTCCCGGAAGCTCTCCGGGTGTCCCTCTTCTTCTGCCCCCCAGCACTTCCTGGAGTGGCGGAAGTGCTGAGGTTCAGGGTCCCCAAGGCATTGGGGCGCCCCCTGGCGGTGACCACGGGTCCCTACAGGGTTGGGCTTCCAAGCCCTCTACCCGTGGCCCCCAAAGCAACCAGGATGGCAGCCCCCACGTGATCCCAGATGGGCGCACGCCTACTTCCGGTCCGGCAAGGCGCCCCTGGCATCCCTGACAATATATATATATATTGTGACAGCAGGGGGCGCTATCACTCCTTTGAACCCTCAGGTACCACGCCAGACACCAGGTAAAAGTGCTAAAATTATTTGTTTTATTATAATAATGTGCACTAAGCACCCTCCACTCCACACTACTCATAAACCAAATACAATACTCCAGTAATAATAACAATAACCAATCCTCCAACTCCCAGACGCATTGCCCTCCTACCACCCAGCTAAGCTCACCATCTGGGAGCTCCCACAGTCCTTTATACTCCCTGACCCGGAGGTGTTCCTGCCCAACAGTCCACAATTCCTTATTCCTTCCGGGTCAGGGCAAATAGTCCTTATCTTCACCCCGGAAGCACGTCGTTTCTTCCTGTCACGGGATTATGACGTACTTTGTGGTTATAGGGCACTAGCAAAATACCCGCGCTTCGCAGCGGTGAAGTACTGCCTTAAAATTTTTTAATAAGAAGAAAATTAAACCTTTTTAAACTGAGGGAAAATATACCAATAATTATTTGTTAAGGATCTCTTTGTATACCACATTATGAGTTCGGCCCTCTGGTTGTAATATGACCAAGCTGTGTGCTGAGCTTACTCTTGAGCATGCAACGTACAGTTGGCCATGTGAACAGTAATCTTGGTTCAAATCTCACAGCTCGGATTGCTGCTGTCATAATCGGTTTGAGTTTCATGATTTGTTTCAATTACGACAGTATTTATAGGACTTGTGTTGAAGAGACATTCGGCATCTGTCAAGCGTTGTAAGTATACAACCGGTTTCATCGATAAGTTTACATCCAGCTTTTGAGAGTTTAAACATTCATAAACATCAAATTGTCCACTACTGAAATCGTCACCTGTCAATCAAAGATGTTTAAGAGGCATTGGCGGTTGTCAAAAGGTGTAAAATATTTGGCCATTTTGGTACACTTGAAAGTAACAACCGAACAATTCACCGGCAGCCATCAACTCACATGCAGATGCATAGGTGAAGGGCTTAAGCATTTCACTCTTCTAGTGCTCCTGTGTAGAATAATTATCTCCTGTACTGTCATCAGTCCACACCTTGAACCTGTACCAGTCATTCAATACATAAGACACAATGTTCCTCCGGATATCAAGAGTGAGCCTGATATGGCCATGCAATATGTAACAAAGAGAATGGAAAAGGCAGGTGCCATCACCGGGCTTGGAAACCACTCGGTAAGTGACAGTTCTTTGGAATGATAAAGGAAATGGGTACCTGAACAATGTAAAGTAAGTCTAAAATACCTACACAATAACTATAATCGTAATAAACGAACAATTAAACAGAGAAGAAGCCATGGATTAAATAAAAAGGCTGCAGTTATCAGCAGGGAGACATGAATCCCGTGGCGAAGCAAGGAAGGGAATGTAGAGACTGGAGCGACGGACGGCCTTATATAGGCAGGCAGCCAACAACGTGGTAGGCGTTGGGATGGGGGACCCAACGCCGCCTCACACAGTGACCGAGCTGCAGGCTATGGACGTATATATTTACGTAAGTAGGATTCACATAGCGATGGGAACCCGCGTACCAAATTTCTTGAAGATGGGCCCATAAGTAACAAAGACCGCTGAAAAGTTCAATATGGCGGCCGACAGTGGCATCATACCACCGGAATAAGTAACAAATTTCAGCCTTCTACCTACACGGGAAGTTGGAGAATTAGTGATGTTGGAAAGTTCAATATGGCGGCTGACAGTGGCGTAATACCACCGAAATAAGTATGCGACGCCGGTTTCGTTAGCGAGGAAGCCGCCTACCAAATTTCATGAAGATGGGGCCATGAATAAGAAAGTTCAACATGGGGGATGTTGTTGACTGTTATGACCATTACGCGTAGAATTTCGAAATGAAACCTGCTTAACTTTTGTAAGTAAGCAGTAAGGAATGAGCCTGCCAAATTTCAGCCTTCTGCCTACACGGGAAGTTGGAGAATTAGTGACGTTGGAAAGTTCAATATGGCGGCCGACAGTGGCGTCATACCATCGACATAAGTATGTACATCGGTTTCGGTTAGCGCAGGGAAGCTGCCTACCAAATTTCGTGAAGATGGGGCCATAAATAAGAAAGTTCAACATGGCGGACGTTGTCGACCGTTATCGACCGTTATGACTGTTACGTGTAGAATTTCGATATGAAACCTGCTTAACCTTTGTAAGTAAGCTGTAAAGAATAAGCCTGCCAAATTTCAGCCTTCTACCTACACAGGAAGTTGGAGAATTAGTGATGAGTGAGTGAGTGAGTGAGTGAGTCAGTCAGTCAGTCAGTGAGGGCGCCACGGTGCCCCCTTTCAGTTGCGTAAAGCAGATCATAGAATGGTTGAAATAGTTTTACTGTCAAATAATGCAAAGAGTACGCGACACGTGTTTTGCCCTAATTCTGGGCTCATCAGGCGTACACATCATACAATCAGATTGTGATTCAGACTACTAATGCATTGAATGTAATTACCCCGATCTACATACTGTCAAATAAACGAATCACACGCCGTGGCGCAATGTAAGAGGCTTAGCCTCTGACGCTGACATTCTGAGGTTCGATTCCCGAGAGGGGATGCAGTGAGTGTGTACGCCTGATGAGCCCAGAATTAGCGCAAAACATATGTCGCTTACTCTTTGCATTATTTGACAGTAAAACTATATGTGTGTGTGTATATATATATATATATGTGTGTGTGTGTGTATATATATACAGTGGAACCTTGGTATACGTCCTTAATTCGTTCCAGACCCCTTTGACTTATACCAAACAGGACGTATACCAAACAAATTTTTCCCATAAGAAATAATGGGAAAATGATTAATCCATTCCCATGAAAAAAAAAATCCTATTGCTATTGGCATATTATACATTGATGGGGTTGTATAAAATAATTTAAACACTGCTTAATACTAAAATACATAAATACAAAAGCAATTAGATGAAATAAATGAAAATTTTACCTCACTTTACTTTTTAATAACATCTTTGTTTTTCACAATCGTACCATTGGCAAACGGTATGCAACAGCCATGTCCCGGATATGTATACCACCTTCATATTTTTCAACAATCAATTCAAATTTACATAAAAAAAACACAAAATCACATTGTGACGATGCAGGTTTGCTGTATGCTGCCATCTGCTGCTGGGGAGCCCTTGAACCCTACACCGTCGGTAATGTGCCTCACTACTAACCTCATCGGTACAGCAAGGGGATGGTGAAAAAGTGCAAAGTGCTTTTATTAAAACAATTAACAAAACAAGGTGTTCAAATTAAAGTGCAGTCTCCAAAGTTCCAATAAATAATCCATAAAATCAGAAGTGAAACGTGGAGGTTAAAAACAATAGAAAAAAGTCTTCTTAAAAACAACAAAGATAAATAGAGCAGGAAGCATTCTTTAAAAATAAATAAAAAAAAAAAACAAGAAGAAGCCCGGTGCCTTTTTCCCTGGCGGACCCCCTGCTTGCAGCTGACGTTAACTCTGCCTACTTCAGCTACTTTGCTCGCTCGCTCTCTCTCTCTTTCTCTCACTCACTCACTCAACCTCTTTCTTTTTACTCCCCTTCAAGCCAGCTCGTGCAGTAGCTGCACTTATGAGTATGCTTGTATGCGTACTGCCTTCACAGTCAGTTAACACGAGCCGCTCGGAGTACATGCATTGAAGGTCATTTGCATAAGCACAGTCCTTCACCCGCGAATATTGACCTTATATGGGCCGGATACTCAATTACGTGGGAGGCGTGATGACGCGGGACGCAACTCCGTCTCCCACGGCCATCGAGCTGCAGTCTATTACAGTATATGGACGAAAATAAGTTCCAGTTATGACCATTATGCATAGAATTTCGAAATGAAACTTGCCCAACTTTTGAAAGTAAACTGTAAGAAATGAGCCTGCCAAATTTCAGCCTTCTACCTATACGGGAAGTTGGAGAATTAGTGATGAGTGAGTCAGTGAGTGAGTCAGTTAGTCAGTCAGTCAGTCAGTCAGTGAGGGCTTTGCCTTTTATTAGTATATATATATATTGCAAGTGCAATATTGCACTTCTATTTTTAAATTTTGTTTTAAACAATTTCAGGATCTCTCTGTGCCTTTTCTTTGAGACAGGTATTTGGGGTATGTTTTAAAATTGAAAAGCTAATTTTAATTGGCCAGTTTGTCTGCAACAACACTGGCAATCGGAATTGAAATTCAAGAAGGAAATTCAAAACCGAAAATTAATTTTATCTGGATATATTTCAATCAGATTAGAAATCTCATGCAATTGTTAACTAAATAGCTTGATATGACACTGTTTAAAGACACAAAGAAAACACTGACATATTTAGGTATTTCTTTAATTTTAGTTTAAAGTATTTATTGCTGTATTAAACTTTAAAAAAAATCACAATTTCTGTGTTAAAAGAATCTGGGAAGGAAAAGCCATATTCAAAAAACTGACATAGTAGGTGCAGACAGGCAGCTACTAATGTCAGCAGGATCTGAATGGATTCTGTCAAGTGGAGTTGATTGGCTGTGTGAGGCAGGCAGCAAACCTGGAATTATGGAGAGTGCTTACTTCTGAAAGGAAACCTTGTGTTTGTTTAAGAGAGGTATCATATATCCTGGTGGCGCAGTGGGTAGTGCTGCTGCCTCGCAGTAAGGAGACCATGGCTCGCCTCTCTGCGTGGAGTTTGCATGTTATCCCCGTGTCTGCGTGGGTTTGCTCCGGGTACTCCAGTTTCCTCCCACAGTTCAAAGACATGCAGGTTAGGTGCATTGGCGATCGTAAATTGTCCCTAGTGTGTGGGTGTGTGCCCTGTGGTGGGCTGGCACCCTGCCCAGGGTTTGTTTCCTGCCTTGTGCCCTGTGTTGGCTGGGATTGGCTCCAGCAGACCACCATGACCCTGTGTTTGGATTCAGCGGGTTGGAAAATAGATGGATGGATATACATGTTAAGATTATAAAATATAAAAATATTTTGATCACTTCATTGCACTGTTACTATACGTTTAAAGGGGTAATTAATTTTAAATAGTATGGGTTTTTCTAAACAAAGTCACAAACTACAATTAACACCTTTCAGTGTTGCCATCTGCTGAGAAACTGCAATAGAGAACTGTAAAGAACTTTGTGCTTGCTTACTTGCAAGAAACATTTAAACATATGAATCTTACCTGACCTACTGTATGTAATCTAATGCTAAAGACTAAAAAATATGCTTATGTGGCATACAAGGAGAAAGAAATCATGTTGCTGTGTGTATGGGAAATTAGAGCAGCTGTAGTATTAAAACATAATTAATTCCATATTATTCATGGGGCAGTTGCCACACTCTAATAGGACTGTAATGCAGATCAAGAGGAACTTACAGATGTCCTAAGAGCCCTGCCTTTTTATAGTTTTGTTAAGCTTATGGGTTTCAATAGGATAGTCTATATTACAGTATAATATAGGAAGGAAGCCATTGCTGTTTTTTCTAAATTTGGAGTAAAAGGCCAGTGGTATAAAGAGGGAAGGGGAAAAACATACACACACAAAATAGGTGGTGTTGCTGACATTCAGACAGATGCTGAAACTGTAAAATAGAATGTGTTAATCACCACATAAATATATGCGCACACACAAAAATATACAAACTAGCACCTGTGTGGAATTTATGGGGACATTTACATACAGATGGAAATAACACATGCAGTACAAATATACTACTGAAATTTAAGGAAGTATTTTGCTTTATCAGATGATCTGTAGGATATAAACTAAAGCTTTAATAGCAGCTCTTAATCAAGTTTAAAATGAGTTTTAAAATGAATGAAATTAATAAAGAAGTGACTGCTTATCGCACACAAAACTTGACCAACATTTGGAATTAGGGATGACAATGAAAAATTGATTTAATTATTGTTTTTTAAGTGCATGAGTCCATTACTTTTCCAGTTCTTGTTTATTTAATTAAATCTGCAAAGAGTGGTGGGCAAAAGATGCCATTTGAACAGCAGTGGGGATGAAATACGCCTTCCTCTGCATACTTTAAACTCTTAAAAGTTGTGTCCTTGAATACCTAATTATAAAAGAAGCTTCTGTGCAATCTTCATTACAGAAAAGAGTCTGCTTGAAGCACTGATAAAAGCAGGGCAAATGTACTTGAACAAATTATTGCTTATCTCAGAAACATGTACTTTTGCTTCTAAATAGTTGTTGTAATATGCACAAATATATTTTACAAATATACATACCCAAAGATCACTATAGATAATGAACCAATGACACAGTTGTCATCTGCAATTTGTGACATCTTTTGCAGAATTCTCAATTCCACTGGGCCACTAAGGTTTTTGGTTTTCAAGTGTTTACTAAAGTATGAGCAAATATACATATACTGATATATGAATAATGTCAGCAGTCTCAGAGATCACAAGTAACACACCTCCTTTGAAATCTGACTTTTCTGCATAACAACACATTGTTAACTCATTCATTGCCTGCCTGGCACCATTTCTATTAAATTTAAGATAGTCATTTCATGCTCAGTGTCAAACCAATATATTGTGCTGTAAATTTAAAAAGAGTAAAAATGTCTCATTAAACTATAGGATCAGGTAGTCAAGGGTTAAACTAAGGAAAATTACATGAAGTAAATTTTCTAAAATAAAAAATCAGCATAATTCACAACAACCACAACTGCACATTACTGGATTAGAACACTTATAACACAAAAATAAACACAAACCTTGTTGTGCTTTCTCTTTCTGAGCGGTTTTTACTTTTGATAATGACTCCACAGCACAATTCTGTGCAATCCAACAAATTTCAGAATATATTAAATGAAAAAAATACAGAATTCAAAGGCTCAAACTGAGTATATTAGGTAGGTCATTACATGCTCTAAATAAGTCATGTTGCACTTTGTGGACTGTGAATGACCTTAAAAATAGCAAGAGTGAGACCATTTTCATAACAAAGGTTCAAAAAAAGGTGGGAGAACATATTCACAAAGCCTATTAAACTGATGCAAACAGAAATTATTTACATTACTTCATTATATTGTCTTGCAGACTTAAAAGAAGGACCAGTAAATGTGTTAAAACTGGGCTGCTTAGCTGAAACAGGCTGCTCAGACTAATGCCACAAAATGTTGTACCAAAAATTCAAACTCTAAAAAAGTAAAAATGCCTCGTTTTATTCTCTTAAATTTCCATTTTTACTAATAAATAAGAAAATGAGGTTTTCCCTTGTCACTTGTACACTATGCTACAGATATAACATTAAGGAGTTATCAAAAATCCATTATGTGGATTTTAATTTGGTCTTGCATTATAATGAAACATTCAGAAGTCCCAAGGGATGAATATGTTCTAAAGGCACTAATAATTCTTACCTGCAACTCTAGCACCTTCTCCACAGCATCATAAATTCGGTGACCATCTTGCCTGGGACTAGCAATACTGCTATCAAAGCAAACTGGTAAACTTTTGAAACTTGTGTCTGTAATAGATCTTAACGGTTCACTGATTTCACATTCAATTCCATCTGAAATTGAAAATACATATTGAAGGCTAAAACTTTCCACATTAACTTTATGTGCATTTCAGAATCTATTGCAACCATTTAGCAAAATTTAACTACAGACAACACCAGATATAAAAATGTATGGTGTATGGAAAAGCTAATTTTTACTTTCAGTCTTGTTTTAGATCTGAACTCAAGCTTCAATTATTCAACTGTAAAAAAATGTAATTTCTCTCAACCCACGACCATGCAATATTAATAACATAATCATATTAATTTGTATGATATTATTAACTTTAATAATCTCATAATATTTAATAAAAGAGTGGTACAGTGGAAGATATCTCTGCTAACAATGTTTGAAACCAGGGTTCAATTGCCATTGAGGTCACCATGAACTTCTAATTTGTGTCATTTTTCTATTTAATAATTCATGCATAGAGAATAAACTGAATTGTACAGAAACTACAGAAGATCACAGCTCATCCATGCTCCAGGGACTGATTTGGAGTATGTGGGGACAGAGAGGAAGACACATAGATAATACTGTATTTGTCTGAAGGGGAAATTAAGACATTACAGAAGCACAAGAAAAATATATATATTGTAACAACCAACAACCCCCTCAAACACACACATGAATTTCTGGCATGAAAAACGATAAAGAGTTTATTCAGTAACAGGTTTGAAGGTGAGAGTGAGATGGATCAAATCCTGGTCAGATCTGCTCAGCTTTGTCACAAGTTTACAATTAAAGGCATTTAACATTTCAATATTCAGGTCCAGCTTGTTGTGTCCATGAATGAAACATGACATACACTGATGGACATTTTTTATTCTTCCTTCCAAAGTATTCTTAGTTGAGGTCGCCATCATTCCAGGATTAGAATGATTCACCACTGGAGTAAATAAAAGCTTTCCAAGAAGTTCAAAGAGAAAATGGATCAACCACTTAGCTAATAGGTAGTTGTAATTAAGGTCGTCACTCGGTTAACATGTCACTGTGAGAACACTACTACTTTAGAGGAAAACTGATTTTATTCATCTAAATAACATACAAAACAAAAACATTATAAAGTCCAGGCTCTATCTGTTTGTCATTTATACTACAGGTCTTCTGGTAGCCAGGAGTCCGCATATGAGAGAACACACCTTACTATCAGCTATTTTTCGTAAGTGTTGAACCCTTTTACAATAGCATCATCTCAAAGATGTACAGATTAAGTTAAACATAAAGGCCCTTAATGAGAGTGAGAGTGAGGGTGTGTGTGAGTTTGTTTTGAAATTAATTTGCAGTTGGATAATGGATGGATGGATGGATGGATGGATGGATTTGCAGTGTTGTTGAGAGTTGGTTTCTGCCTGGCTCCCCGTGTTTAAGCAGGTTACGGGGTGTATTGGTAAATGGAATGGGACAGAGTATAGGAGTCAGGTGGAGAAGATTATTTCTTTATGTAAAGAGAATTGCGTGCATTTTAACATCAGCAAAACCAATGGAATGGTTACTGATGTTGCCATTGCTGGAGTGAATGTAGAGGTGCTTGGGGGGTCCACATTAATTTCAGGTTGGACTGGTCTCGGAACACAGAAAAACTATATAAGAAAAGGCATAGCAGGCTCTTTTTCCTTAGGAGACTATGTTCCTTTAATGTGGAAAGTGGCATCCTTCATATCTTCTATAAATTTGTGATGCTCAGTGTGATTTTCTATGCTGTGGTGTGCTGGCCTGGTAACATTACTTCAAGAGAGGCCCGCTGAATAAACAAGCTAATTAAAAGGGTAACCTCAGTTATAGGATGCATTATGGATCCCCTGGAATTAGTAGAGAATGAGAGAATTAAAAATAAATGAAGTGCCATTATGAACAATGCTGCATATCCTCTTTCTGACAGACTAGCACTGACTACTTTCAGCCAACAAACAGCAGAAGCGTGTCAAGAAACGCTATTGGGGCACCTTTACACCAACAGCAGTATACTGTATCTGCACAAAGCCTCATTTTGAGTGTGACAACCAGGTTAGAAGTTTTCTTTCCTTTATGGTCATTCTGGCATGTGTTCAGACCAAAGTGTGTGTGTATCTATCTGTTTATTTGCTTACTTACTTATCTGTCTATGTATTTATTTATTTAAAGAGCTTCTGTAAAAAGCCAAATTATCCTATGGGGAAACAAAGATCCATCCATCCATCTATCTATGAGTGGTGGTTGCAAGACACAGTGTAAGACAATGAAATTTGAGGACACATTGTTTTCAGCAACAAGGGGACATGAAGTGATGTAATTTTTTACTGTTATACCTCAAAGCCAACTCTACATCTACATTCAAAATGGTACTTTCCTTTGTCTAGATTATAGCCATGTACCTGGCCATTTTGTTCAAGCAGTTAGATTTCATACTTGAACACCACTATTTTTTGTTTTTAAAATCATGGCAATCTACCCCTAACAAAGGGATAGCGGCAGATAAAAAAGAAACATGTAAATGGAAAGCAACTTTTTGCGTCATAACTACATGAACTAGTAATGTGACTGCTTTTCCTGACATAAAGCTAAGAAACGCTTTCTGCTGCTGCTTTGACGCTCTTTATTTTTTATCTGTCAGGAGAGGAGTAAAAGAACTGTTAATCAAGAGGTTTTTTAATTTATTATAAATAAATTATGTCTTCTTCCAGCAGGAAGATTTAAACATCTCGTAGAGAAATATCTACAATATTTAAATCTATTATTTTATTTAAAAGAATCACTTGGCACAACATATTTCAGCTGCGAGACAACTAGGAGATATATTTTAAGCAATAGTTTCATTCAGCTGGCCAAGATTTAAAAATAAATTTAAATAACAAGAGAAGAGCACATATCCTTATAATGCATGCAGATACAGCTTTGTGGAAGTACCAATCCAAAAATAATTAAGAGCCAACTTGCTCAGAAACATGTAAAGCTGAAGTGACTGTGGTAATACAGTCATCTTATGCTTGCGTTCTCAGGGACATACCTTCTACTAGTTACAGCTGCTCTTCTACTAATTTAACATAAATTAATAAGAAGTAAATTAAAGTGTACAAAACATATGCACAGATAGAGTAGGCAGTGAGACTGAAACCTGTGAGACCTGTTTGCAAATGTTTATGCCTCAACATAAAAAGTGAAAAGTAATTTGGTTTATATAATCTGAAACACAAACCCTCAGCTAGTTTATTATCAATACTGAATGATTCAAGTTGAACTAAGTTATTATTGATACAGGTGCCAAATTTTGTGGTCATAAATCCATCAATAGCAGTAAGCCTTTGTTCAGCTTTAAGCAGAAGCTTTTGAATTCTGTCATGAGCATCCTTGTTCCTGTTTCTGAATCAGAGGAGAAAGAAAAGCATTTATTATGTATATTGCATATATAAACTGCTCAATAAATTTAAAGAAACACTTTGAAAACACATCAGATCTCAATGGGAAAAGAAAATCATGCTGGATATCTATACTGATTTGGACTGGGTAATGTGTTAGGAATGAAAGGATGCCACATCGTCTGATGGAAATGAAAATGATCAATCTACAGAGGGCTGAATTCAAAGACACCCTGAAAATCTAAGTGAAAAAATGATGCGGCAGGCTAGTCTATTTTGTTGAAATTTCATTGCGGCAACTCAAAATTGTACTCAGTAGTTTGTATGGCCCGATATGCTTGTATGCATGCCTGACAACGTCGGGGCATGCTCCTAATGAGACGATGGATGGTGTCCTGGGGGATCTCCTCCCAGATCTGGACCAAGGCGTCACTCAGCTCCTGGATAGTCTGAGGTGCAACCTGGTGGCATAGGATGATCTGAAATATAATGTCTCAGAGGTGTTCTATTGGATTTCGGTCAGGTGAGCATGGGGGCCAGTCAATGGAATCAATTCCTTCATCCTCCATGAACTGCCTGCATACTCTTGTCACATGAGGCCGAGCGTTGTCATGCACCAGGAAGAACCCAGGACCCACTGCACCAACATAGGGTCTGACGATGGGTCCAAAGATTTCATCCTGATACTGAATGGCAGTAAAGGTGCCCTTGCCTAACCTATAGAGCAGGGGTGCCCACACTTTTTCTGCTTGCGAGCTACTTTTAAAATGACCAGGTCGAAACGATGTACCTACATCAAAAGTGCTATATATATATATATATATATATATATATATTTATATATATATATATATATACTGAGTATACTTTATATATAAAATATATGTTGTCGTACCTTGCATAACAGAATAACCTTTATGGCACAATAACAATTCAATACATTTATGGACACTACAGTATTTGGATTTAATAATCTTCATGTGGGAAAAGGCTGACTCACATAAATAAGTAGAGCCAAATAATGCAGTCAAGGAGCTTTTGAATTCAGCAGAGTCAAAAATTACAGCTGTCCGATTAGCTGAGATTTTAGTTCCCTCTCTTTTCTCTTTCTCAGATCGTTTTTCGGAAGGAAGTCAGTTTCATAGTTTTTATGAACAGTTCGAAAGTGCCTTTTCACATTTTCCTTCTTTGGAGTAGCAATGACAAATTGACAGATCAGACAAACGCACTTTGATTGTAACATTGTGAGAGAAAAAAGTCCTCTTCCAATTCCACATAAAGCCCATACCCTCCCCAAACATTTTTTTTTAAATCCCTTCTTTAGTCAATATAAATTGGAAGGCTGACTAGATCACAGCCGGAGTTTTGCAGTAGCTCACGCATTTGATCATGCGTGCGGGATGATCAACGTGTTAGAAGAAAGGAGATCTCAAACTTGCCGCCCTGTATGTCAATCAAGTGGCAAATGCCATAGGGAGGATATATGATAGACTAACGTTTAAAAAAATTTTTTTTTGAATGCAACACGATCTTCCTGCACTACCTTTGTGATCTACCGGTCGATCGCGATCGATGCATTGGGCACGCCTGCTGTAGTGGTCTGTGTGTCCCTCCATGGATATGCTTCCCCAGACCATCACTGACCCACCAGCAAACCGGTCATGCTGAACGATGTTTCAGGCAGCATAACATTCTCCACAGCTTCTCCAGACCCTTTCACGTCTGTCACATGTGCTCAAGGTGAACCTGCTCTCATCTGTGAAAAGCAGAGGGTGCCAGTGGTGGACCTGCCAATTCTGGTATTCTATGGAAAATGCCAATCGAGCTCCATGGTGTCAAGCAATGAGCACAGGGCCCACTAGAGGACATCAGGCCCTCAGGCCACCCTCATGAAGTATGTTTCTTATTGTTTAGTCAGAGACATTCACACCAGTGGCCTGTTGGAGGTCATTTTGTAGGGCTCTGGCAGTGCTCATCATGTTCCTCCTTGTCCAAAGGAGCAGATACTGGTCTTGCTGATGAGTTAAGGACTTTCTACAGCCCTGTCCAGCACTCTTAAAAATCTCCTCTATGCCCTTGAGGCTATGTTAGGAGACACAGCAAACTTTCTGGTAATGGCACGTATTGATGTACTATTCTGAAGAATTCACCCTTGAGGCTGTGTTAGGAGACACAGCAAACTTTCTGGTAATGGCACGTATTGATGTACTATTCTGAAGAAGTCAGACTACCGGTTCAACCTCTGTAGGGTCCAGGTATCGCCTCATGCTTGCAGTAGCGACACTAACCATAGGCAAATGCACAACTAGTGAAAAAACAGTCAGAAAAGATGAGAGAAAAATGTCAGTGGCCTCCACCTGTTCAGTCATTCTTGTTTTTGGGGGTTGTCTCATTGTTGCCCCTCTAGTGCACCTGTTGTTAATTTCTTCAACATCAAAGCAGCTGAAACTGATTAACAACCCCCTTTGCTACTTAACTGACCAGATCAATAGCCCAGAAATTTCATTGACTTGATGTTAATTTTTTGAGCAGTATATATTTTTCAAAAATATTTTTCATTTTAAGAACATTCTTCATGTATTAGGAAGTAGTCATAACTATTACATTACCTAGTACAAACTCTGCTATTTATCTCTATGAAGATAAGCTGCAAATAAAATTAAGTCTGGTATAAATAACACATAAAAACACACATATACTTTCTCATCCTCATTTTTTACCAACATATTAATGGCACAAAAGCTGTTTTTTGTTCTCCAAGAAGTAAAAACAAACAAATAAATAAATAAATGTTACCCTAAAATGTGTAGAAGACCAGGCCCCGGGCATAGACAGACAGACACCGTATGTCCAAAACATACATGTTTATTTACACGAGTATCAAGCACATAACACAGTGCCCCAAAACAGTACTCAGTCTTTCTCTTCCGGTCTCTCCTCTACTGCTTTCTTCCCAAAGCTTTGTCGTCCTCCTCCTGACTCTGGCCTCAGAATGGAGTGAGACAATCTCCTTTATAGAGCACCCGGATGTGGCGGAAGTGCTGCATGTCCAGACTCTGGAGCTGTCCAGGCGCCCCCTGGCGGTAGCCACGGACATCTACTGGGTTGAGCCTCCAAGCCCCAATTCCATGGCCCCGATGTAAACCCAGGGTTCTGCCCTTTCATGTCCCGAGGGAGGTACTCCTGACAGCATGCCCATTCCCCCAGTCTTCTCCTGGAAAGGGTGTCCCGTCCAGGCAGGATCCCCGTCCGTCCATCACAAATGTTAATCTAAAACCTAAACATAAGTAGGGTGACACCAGTTGAGATATTTAACAATTCACTGTGAAAGATGGCTGTGGCCCATACCCGGCTGGGATGCCTTTGGAATGGACAGACTGGGGGAGAAAGCATGAGCAGGGCGTTACCTCCCCTGGAGCGTTAACATGACAACTCCCCTGGGTTGCAGCGGTGCCTCTGATTCCCACAGGGCAACATAGGAGTTGGAGTTTGGTAAAGCCCTGTTGGGTTCCAGGGGTGCAGCCAGGCAGAACTGTAGGGACTGAGGAGTCCTACTTTGTTGGGCTTCCACTTCACCTGGAAGTGCTTCTGGACTACGTTAACTGACCACCAGAAGTACTCCTGAATGCAGTGCAAAAGTAGCCACCTCACTTCATTTGGGGAGCCAGAGTCGGGAGGAAGACAGATGCAGGAAAAGTGGAGGTGGACAGAGAGGAGCCAAAGAAGATAAAGACAAAGGGAAGAAAATTGCTTACTTCAGCCCAACAAAGCTCACCAGTCCTATCCATTAAATTCTTCTAAAAAAACTAGTCTAGTTATGAAAGTCCCTAACCTCTTTCTGTCTACCACACTACTTGGTAGCTTATTCCAAGTGTCTATTGTTCTCTGTGTGAAAAAAAAAAAACTTCCTAATGTTTGTGCGAAATTTACCCTTAACAAGTTTCCAATTGTGTCCCCGTGTTCTTGATGAACTCATTTTAGAATAAAAGTCTTGATCCAATGTATTATTTTCCTTCATGATTTTAAACACTTCAATCATGTCAACTCCTAATCTTCTTTTGCTTAAACAGAAATGGCTCAGCTCTTTTAATCTGTCTTCGTAATTCATCCCCTGTAGCCCTGGAATGAGCCTAGTCACTCCTCAGTGGACCTTTTTTTAGCTCTGCTATGTCCTTTTTGTAGCTGTAGACCAAAACTGCACACAGTATTCCAGATGAGGCCTCACCAGTGGATTATCAAGCTTGAGCATAACCTCCTTGGACTTGTACTTGAAACATTGCACTATATAACCTAACATTGTTTTGCCTTCTTAATGGCTTCTGAACAGGAAGTTGACAGCGTAGAGTCCACTATGACTCCTAAGTCCCTCTCATAAATGGCCTGGAAGCGAATGTGTGTTTCTACTGACCCCATGTACAGTGAGGAGGATGGTTCAAGTGGAAAAAAGAATCTACAAAGATCACAGCTGTAGAACTGCAGATGTTAATTTGGTCTACTGGCCTGAAAATCTACAAAACTGCAATCAGAGGCAACCTACATAGCCACAAGTTGTTAAGGAGGGTTTCCAGAAAAACTAAAAGCCTTTGTTGTTGTCAAATACCAAACTCAAGCACCAATAGTTTGCTTAACATTCCTGGAACTTTCAATGGGACTGAGTTCTCGACTGAGATAATACAAAAGCAGAGCGTTTTAAGTTTGGTGTGGGCACGTAGAAAAGTACCTAATCCCCACTTTGATGTTTATCAAAGCTGTTTACCTGGCAAAGGGCCTTGACAGCTTGTTAGGAGATATGGTATCATGGACTTCATTAAGTATCAGCAGATATTAAGTCAAAACCTGACTGTCTCTGTAAGGAAGCGTAAATCAGGCCACAGCTGAATCGTTCACTAGCACAATGATACAAAGCAAAACTCAAAAATCAACATAAAAATGGTTCAGTTACCACAAATTCAAGGTTTTGTCACAGCCATGCTAGTCCCCTGGTCTAAATTCCATTGAAAACATGGTGGATGAGTTGAGGAGGAGACTAAAAGCATGGACCTCAAATTCTCCAAAGGATCTAGATAGACTCTGTATGGAGTAATGGTCTCAGATATGCTGAGTCTTGTTCACCAAATTCATTAAGCATTATAGGAGAACAATCAAATTTTTAAATGAAGTAGTACCAATAATTGTGGCACATATACTTTATAGCCCATTTTTCTTTTATTTACCAAGTGTACCAATATTAGTGGAGGGCACTATATATTTAAAGTTTTCATGGAAGAAAGAATTGAAAACCAAGACTTTGCTTTTTAAAACTGATTACCCAATGTTGTCAAATTAACATTACGCCCAATATGAGCTTGAAAGTCTTCCTTCAACTTCAACCTCAATCTGAGGGAAAACACATAAGCTGACCAGTTCCCACAGAGCCTGTATATAAAACTTACTTACTTTCTAGATAATAATATTAAGTGCAAAAGAAAAGCAACGTGACTGAAATGTGAATTTGCCTTTATATTACAGACAAAAGTCAAACAGCTATGAAATTGGTGGAGGCAGGTCATCCCTTCTAAGTGATCAGACAGCTCATCTGTTAACATTTTTGTAAAAATATCTGTGACTTGCTCCCATGCCAAAGGAAATGTATTAATTGTTTTGTTAATAAATATCATTCTGAAAGGAGCTATAGTACATCTCATGCAAAACTACATATAGACATTAAGGAGATATATGGCTGTGCTGTGACAAACTGGACAGAGTTCCTAAAACTAGTTAAATTCAACTGTTGTACAGTTCTTTTTTTAATCTTTTATTGAATTTATTAAAAGCATGTAACATTCCATATAATCAAGTCAAATACAACAAAACTGAATTCGACTCAACATCCACCCATGAGAAAGAGAGGAAGGCCAACAGCCATAGCAAACATTTTGAAAGTAATAAAAAGAGAAAGGAGTCTAACCCTCCAATATAAATGCTTATTTTAAAATGTTATTGATCAGATCCTGCCAGGTTTTAAATAAGGTCTCAACAGATCCTCTATGTGAAAATTGGATATTTTTTCCAATTTCAAATAGTATATACTGTAACATCAGATTACCCACTGACTTAAAATAATGTAAGTGGGTTAGGATTCCTCCAGTTGAGTAAGATGAGTCTACATGCTAGTAATGAAGTAAAGGCAATTAAAGTTTTTTTGTCCTTCTCCACGTTAAGCCCATCTGGGAGTACACCAAATACAGATATTGATGGATTGGGAGTAAATAACACCAAGGCTGTTTGATAGACATTTAAAACATTTTGTCCAAAATGATGTTAATTTGTTACACACCAATACATGTGGCCTAGTGATTCTGGAGCTCAATTGCAATGTTCACAGGTTGGATCTTGCCCTAGAAACATTTTGGACAATTTCAAACGAGATAGATATACTTGATAAAAGATTTTAACTTGAATAATTGAATGCTTTGCGCATATGGAACTGCAGTAGACTGAATTCAGAGCATGGCTACATTCCACTCAGTTTCTGAAATGTACAGTAAGAGATCATTTTCCCATGGTCCTCAGGCATCTTTAAAATGTTTTTAAATATTTTAGAAATGCTGTCTGAGTCTTCAAGATTGATCAATATCTCTTCTGGATTAGAATAGGAGGGATGTGTGGATTTCGTTTAGCAAAGTTTCTAATTTGGAGACAGTGGAAAAATTCTGTTGGTGGGAGACTAAATTTGGAGTATAATTGTTCATAGAATGCAAAAACATTATTTAAATACAAATCTAAATGATTTAATCCCATACATTTTTCAAACATTAAAAAGTATAAGTTTGAGGGGGTGGAAAAAGGTGATTATAATGTAGAGGTTCCACAGATAAAATATTCCCTAACCGAATACACTATTCTGTGTTTAGGCTGACTATACAATCCTCCAGTTGTCTTTGGCTATCTAGTCTATGCTTGGCTAGCAATTCTAAATGCTGAGCTCCTGTGTGCCAAACTTAGCATGCACATGTGAATGAAACTCATAACAGTGTTGTCCAGATATAGTGACATAAATATTAAAGAAAACTGTATTATAACAACTGTTGTACAGTTTCTAGTAATTTTTCCAAACATTGAAAATGAACACAAAATCCATGCAGCACTTTGGTGTCATAAGATAAGGTACCCTTGTATAAAATAAGACTTGAAAAAACGTCCTTACTAAAACTCAGTTATGCTTATTTTCTTCATTACTGAACATGTTTCTAGTTTACAAATAGTTACCTTTCATGTTCTTTGGCACCAATTTCACATCTCAGTATTGATATTAGATTGCTTGCATCTTTACTTTCCCTATCGTGTGTTTATCGCAGTAAGGCTAATGATGAATTTTTGGTCTCAAATTCCTCCTGAAGCAATAATATCTGGTTCTTTTGCTGCAAATAGGTAACAAGGAAGTAAGAGACATTTTCATTTATTGATTGGGCTCAATAATACATAAAATCATTAAAAATGTCTTGGTTAGTAATTTATGGAAAGGAACCTTATCAAACTTCTATCAGGCAAACCCAAATAAGCTTTGTACACTGATTAAAGTATAATAAATATTTGTGTGGCAGTAAGTCTAAAGATAAACAATGTAACTGGAAAAAATTACTGCGGTGGGCTGGCCTCCTGCCCGGGGTTTGTTTCCTGCCTTGTGTCCTGTGTTGGTTGGGATTGGCTCCAGCAGACCCCTGTGACCCTGTAGTTGGGATATAGCGGGTTGGATAATGAATGGATGGATGGAAAAAATTACAGGAACACTTTTTAATCAGAGTATAGCATTAAGTCAATGAAACTTCTGGGATATTGAACTGGTCAGTTGAGTATCAAATTAGGTTGTTAATCAGGTTCAGCAGCTTTGGTGTTAATGAAATTAACAACAGGTACACTAGATGGGCAACAATGAGACAACCCCCAAAACAGGAATGGTTTAACAGGTGGAGGCCACTGACATTTTTCCCTCCTCATCTTTTCTGACTGTTTTTTCACTAGTTTTGCATTTGGCTACGGTCAGCGTCACTACTGCAAGCATAAGGTGATACCTGGACCCTACAGAGGTTGCACAGGTAGTCCAAATTCTTCAGGATGGCAAATCAATACGTGCCATTGACAGAAGGTTTGCTGTTTCTCCCAACACAGTCTCAAGGGCATGGATGATCACAAGACAAGAAGGAGCAGGATGATCACTGCCAGAGCCCTACAAAATGACCTCCAGCAGGCCACTGGTGTGAATGTCTCTGACCAAACAATCAGAAACAGACTTCATGAGGGTGGCCTGAGAGCCCAACGTCTTCTAGTGGGCCCTGTGCGGACTGCCTGGCACCGTGGAGCTCAATTGGCATTTGCCATAGAATACCAGAATTGGCAGGTCCACCACTAGCACCCTGTGTTTTTCACAGATGAGAGCAGGTTCACCCCGAGCACATGTGACAGACGTAAAAAGGTCTGGAGAAGCTGTGGAGAACGTTATGCTGCCTGTCACATTGTTCAGCATGACCAGTTTGGTGGTGGGTTAGTGATTGTCTGGTTAGGCATATCCATGGAGGGACACTAGGCAATGGCACCTTGACTGCCATTAGGTATCGGGATGAAATCCTTGGACCCATCATCAGACCCTATGCTAGTGCAGTGTGTCCTGGGTTCCTCCTTGTGCATTACAATACCCGGCCTCATGTGACGAGAGGCAGTTCCTGGAGGATGAAGGAATTGATACCATTGACTTGACTTAAATCCAATAAAACACCTCTGGGATATTATGTTTCAGTCCATCCAACGCCGCCAGGTTGCACCGAAGACTGTCCAGGAGCTTAGTGATGACCTGGTCCAGATCTGGGAGGATATCCCCCCCGGGCATCATCCGTCGACTTATTAGGAGCATACACCGACATTGTCAGGCATGCATACAAGCATGGCAATACAAACTACTGAGTATGATTTTGAATTGCTGCAATGAAATAGAGGCAAAATGGACTGGCCTCACACATCATTTTTTCACTTTGATTGTCGGGATGTCTTTGGATTCAGCCCTCTGCAGGTTGATAATTTTCATTTCTATCAAACGATGCGGCATCCTTTTGTTCCTAACATATTGCCCAATCCAAACAGGTACAGATTTCCAGCATGATTTTTTTTCCCATTGAGATCTGATGTGTTTTCAATGTGTTCCTTTAATTTTTTTGAGTTTACATACATATATACATACATACACATAAGCATTTGCATACATACATACATGCATACATACATGCATTGCCGCACCCACCAGACAACAAAACAGCTCAGGATCCCAGTTGGAAATCCCCCAGGAAGCCATACGGTCCAGTCCCACCCTCCGGAAATGACTGTCTATCTGCCACTGCCAGATGTAACATGGACGTCCCCTTGATATTCTCTCCACAAACGGACACACTGCTGAAGGCTATGCCCAAGAAGCCACTAAAGGCCTGGATCTTGATTTTTTTATCCAGGACACTCACAGGCCAGACACTCAGACTCCTCATTCAGTCTCTCAAGACCCCCTATCAGAGCCTCCATTGACTCCACGAAGATCACAGCAGCGTCGACAAAGTCAAGATCAATGAATCTTTCTTCATAGATGCCCCACAGCTGCTAGACCCCACGGCCCTGTCCAGCCCCCAGTCATAGAAGCATTGAACAGGGTAGGAGCAAGAACACACCCCTGATAAGCCTCAAAAAACTTGAAAACAATCAGACGCTCTGTCTCCACTCTTCACAGAACTCGCAGTACCAGTATATAGGTCCCCCATGAAATCCAGCAACCTTGAGGGGATCCCAAGAAGTCTCAGAATTTTGTACACGTTCTGCAGTGGTGGGAGGATGGAATAGCAAGCTGCTTGCTCTTGTCTTTATCGGCACATTTACAGGACAAAAGACGCCGCCGGAGAGGTGCGATGGAATTTAAGGTGGGCCGGATCTACAAGTTTTTTTGTAGGCTCTGGTAATTCTAGTGTTAAACCCATCAACTGCCTCCCAAGTGCACATGTGTGACAATATATACATATGATATATATGTATGTGTGTGGCCGGTGACCAAAAGCAAAAAAAAGTTTTTGTAATTTGCGTTTCAAGTTCCTGTCTGTCTGCCTTCTGTTGGGTTACCTGTACTTATTAATTTTGTCCTGGATTATTTCATGCATCTGGATTGTCTACCGTCTGCCTGTGTACATGAGGACTATAAGTGGATTCATGGCCATACTGCAAAGAAAGAAGTGATCCTGAACCCGTCCACCTGTCTTCACCATTTCAGGAACTACCAGTAGGACTATCTGTACATTCCCATTCAACGTGCGGATCTCTGGATTATCTATTTTCCTCATTACATTTCATCCGTTGCCGTTTTTCATGAACTTTTTCATGATTTATTGTTTGTGTTTTGTTTGTGCTTTGTTGTATGTAATGTGTAATCGCCGTAAGGGGAACAGGGGAGGTATCTTTGTTTTCTTATTTCATTTTTTTTCATTACATTCTTTATTTGCTGTTTGATTACTGGTTTGCTTTTGTTTTTGTCTCTGTTTGTGAGTGTGCACATGTCAGGTCAAGGCTGGAATCTCCACAATAAAAATAAATAAATCACGTCTTTTTGATTGCAGCTTCTCGCACAACGCTACTCTTACTTAAAAGCCTGAACGGTGCCTGTCCTTTTTGGCTGATTGCTTTGTTTCTCTCTCCTCCCCCAGACATTCTCTGCTCCTATTGGAGGTTGTGCTTCCCTATGATGTTTGTCTGTTCTTTAATCGATAACTGACTGCATACTGACCTCCTTTTACTTCTGAAAGAGACATGTTTATTTGAGGTGTTTGAATAAAGTTCCTGTCGCTACAATCTCCTGTGTTTCTGTGTAATTCTGTGACCCAAGCATGACACCCTGCAAGCCTCACTGTCCCTGGGATTGAGCTGCTGCACTAGACGAGCCTGAGAGCGTCAGCGCTTACCTCTGTGTGCTTGCCTGCAGCCAGTTCAAGCGCAATTGGCTCAGTGATTTTTTTTTTTATCCATGGCATCAGTTGCACTTTGTACATATTGTTCCAGTAGTTTTTAAAATAGTCTTTACATTTCATTAGCAGTGTGTAAAATGATCAGTGTTGCAGTAATTGTGCTGCTCTTTGCATGAAAAAAAATGTGTTCCATTAAAATTTCACTTTTTCTTTGTTAATTGTTTACTTAAAGTGCAGCAAAAAAGTATTTGGCGTCCAGGGATGCATTAATGCCCAAGTAGGTGTCAGTTTAAGGGTTAAAACCCTAAGATACCGCCGAAACGAGCTGCACCATCTAAGGCTTCTGGCAACGAAAATGCGCTTACATGAATTACAACACATATAGCGGTAACATCGGTATTTTACATTCTAGCACTGCGGGAGACATAGCAGTACAGTATACAGGTTTACCTTTACATTCTTTATTTTTAGGTAATGTATTAAGTTGATTTTGAAAATAAATTAAAATGTTTTGGGGGCATATTTAGGGTTTAAACTATGAAAATAGGTATTTTTTTAACCACATCCAAAATTCTCGGTTTTTCACAAGTCGTGGGTGCTCTAGGAACGTAACCCCCGCAAATTCTGGGGGTGTACTGTATGTATATATACACACACACACATATATTATGAGGGGCCGTTCAGGGAAAAAAGATTGGTTCATAAATATATAAATTGGTTCAGATATATATATTGGTTCAGATACATTGGTTTGAATATATACATTGGTTTTAATGCATCCGTTCAGATATACTGTATACATTGGTTGAGATACATTGGTTTGGATACATTGGTTAGGATATATGCTGTATATTGGTTTAAATAGATCGGTTCAGATATATACATCGCTTCAGATACATCCGTTCAGATATACATATTGGTTAAGATTGATCCGTTTGGATATATAGGTTGGTTCAGATATAGACATTGGTTGGAATTTATGGGCAGGCACAGCGCTCGGCCACCTAAGTTTATCATTTCCCCTTCGCTTCATCATTGCTTCAATATTGTTGTAATTATTGCATGTATTTTATACAAGCACCATATGCCTGTCTGCCACATTTTGTTTCTACGCCATCTTGTTTGGGGGTCCTCGATTTCAATTAACTTTTTTTCCTTTCATTATTTAAAACACTCGCACAGATATCCGCCTCCTCGCCCGCTCCATCCCGCCCCGGCTCAATGCACCCGCCTCACTCGCTCCCTCTTGTCCCTCCCATGACAGATTCTTCTCAAAAGCTGAGTTACTGGAAAAGGAAAAAGAGTTGCTACATACGAAAATTGCAAGCTTCCTTCTAGCCTATCGAAACACAGCTCACTCAACCACAGGTCAGACTCCAGTCATGCTTTTCCTGGGAAGAAGCTTGAGATCATGCTTAGATCTGCTGAAACCTGTTTTGCGTAAACATGTGCAAAAGAAGCAGTGCTTCCAAGACCAAAAACAACGCAAGCTAAGAATATTTGAGGTTGGACATAAGGTGCTTGCTAGAGACTACCGACATTCAAATCAGAAATGGCAACTTGGTAAGATTGTGTCAAAGACTGGTCCACTAACATACACAGTGCAGGTGGTTCATGATACAGTGTGGCGCAGACTTATCGACCAGCTTCCAGATGCACAAGCTCAGAAAGACACATCACAAGACAAGGCTGAGGAGCTGATCATTCCTCAGGACTCAAATGAGTTTACCTTCTTGACACCTGATTCATCCCTTGCCGCTGGTGAATCTCAGCCTCAAGAATCTGCTGACTCAACCTCATCTCAAATGTCTGCTCCACCTACACAAGAAAGACGCTATTCTGAGAGGATTCGTAAACCTCCTGAAAGGTTGAACTTGTAGTCGATATTAATGTACAAAGTACTTAAGAGTCTGTTAGCTTTGGTAAACTGGATTTCACCGTACCCTGTATATAAATGGTGCACTTTTATATAGTATGCTTTAGCCCTCTTTATGTTCATGTTTTCTAGATATTATAATTAAAATAAAAAAAATACTGTTACACATCCAAGCTGGGTGGAAGGAAATGTTATGTATATGTAAGAATTTAAGACTAAATATAAGGTCTATTTAATGTTACAAATAATTGCATTGAATGTGTGATGTGCCTGCACCTTGGTATTAAGGCACATGTTACTGCTGGAACTTGTTATACACATAAAATGATGGAAGTTTGATAATTGCTGCATTTGTGTCTGTCTTTAATAATATATTAGTATACTGTTGGTTTAAGTGTAAAAACACAACAGTATGGTACTTGATAAAAAGTTGATTATATTCCGAGTACAAACTCGGCTCTTTCTGATACTGTATTTTAGCCGTGTTAATCAGGTAAATGTCAAAATTGACTTCATTTCATATGGTTTGCATGTACCCCCATTTATATCAACTTTAAAATACACGTGGCAATCTAAGAATCGGTTTCACATATAAAACATCTGCGTTTAGCACAACGATCTCTCTGTAACACATAACAAAGCGCTTTTTCCTATTGCTTAGATGGTACCCTTAAAGCGGTGAGCGTCTGAATGAATCTTCTTTGCCTCTACAAAGGGGCCCCGCTCCTTAGAGGAGGAACATCAGCAACTCTGCACCTATGAGCTTTCTACCAAACGTCCCAGGTGTTTCGCTTCGCCCTTCCAAGGCGGTACAGAGCATTACTTGGCTACATAAAGTGCTTTGCTTCACTGTCTAACAACATGCTAACTTTTTCAACATTCCAAGTTTTTCTGCGCTCTTTCTAAAAGGTAGGCCATTTCGCTTTTTCTTCCACAATGGCAGACAATGGAAAAAATACTTTTGTGATCGTTGGTAAGTGTATAGATTATCGTAATATGTGCTGTTAATGATCGTCTCTCTTCAAACTGCTGAAATGATATTCTTTTATAAATCCGATTTCAAATCAGATAGTTCCAGTGACGAAGAACAATCTCCAAGCCACCTCTCACTCGGAGGTAGGTTTTCTGCTTTTTAAATGAAAAAACTGTACCTAGTTGTAACACTCAGAGTTTATAAATGAAGTATTTTTCTTATTTCAGAAGGCTGCAGTTTCTGGCCACTTGGTTGCTCAGAAAGTGAGTCAAATCTTCTTTTGGCCGTACTTTTAAATCGAAATGTTGTTTATAAGGCCGCCCAGATTTAATACTTTTAATGTCTTTAAGTATGTACAAACTTATTCATTTTTTAATGGTAATGTACGTTTCAGGCTGCTAACTTTTTAATAGTAATGTACAAACTTATTACTTATAAGAACGTTCAGGCTGATTACTTTTTAATGTAAACGTTTTTAAGTACGTACAAATTAAGATTTTTATATTTTAATTGTAGAAGAATCAGAGGCCGACCTGTATTCTTCTTTACAATTAACGAGCACACAATTGGAAGAATTAATAGCTACCTCAGATTGTCTTTTTGAGACTAAAAATCCTGCCTCAGACAGAAAAAACAGAGAGTTTCCAGAACCCCGTAAGTATTACTTTCACCTGAAGGATCGTGTGTATGGAAAATAAGGAGCTGGGAGTTGAATATATAATTTTTAACAGAAAACTCGACGCTTCCGAAGAGTGGTTATTCTTCCGAAGATTCCAGTCAGCCTCTAGAATTGGCGCAAAGGTCCTTGGACAGTCTATTATTGAACATCTCTTTCACGCAGCCCAGTAAGTTGAGTTAATTGTGAGTGTGCCGCAAATGTTTATTTTTAAAGAAAACATAGTCTTGCTTGTTTTTTCAGAACCCGCGTTGCCAGGATTACTGACTCGGATACTTGGGGATTCACCGCCGTTTGTATCATCACCCGGACTTCTCACCCAAATAGTCGGCGAACCTGAAAGAATTGATCCTTGGGCAAAGGCTGCTGAGCTGAAGGCTGAAATTGAACGAGTGCTGTTGGTTTTTCAAAGTGCATTACCGGACCTTTTACCACTTTCTCCGGATTTACGTGAAAAGGTTATTTTATTGTGCGCTATTTTAAAAAACTTGTTCCCCAAATAATGTCAGGCAATAAGAGTGGCGATGGTCAAAGCAGGAAAAGGCGCGCAAGTGAGGACTTGGACGCTGGGAGCAGTTCTCATAATTCTGGTTTATTCGCATGATATGGTGAATGAACTTTGCTATTCTATTTGGCCCCCAAAAATGCCTACTCCACTACCCCAATATTTTAATGAGTTGGAATATATTAATTGGCAAAATCAAAACATGATACAAATGAATAATATAATAGCTACCATGAGAGTTCCTTCACCTGTTACCGCTCCCATTGACTTTGACCAGCATGACAGCCTTTTAGAAACCCTGTGTCCAGTAGCCACCCCCGATGAAATGCAAACATTAAATAACTTGTTAGAAAGGTTTCAGCGGTCTTTGAACGAAAATGTGAATGCTTAAACGTGTCTAGGTTTAATAAATACCGTGGGTTCTGTAAAAGCTCATCCTTTTGTTTTTCAGAGTAGTTACGCCAGTCTCAGCTACTCCTTTGGTTACATCCAATTCAGTTATACCTTTTGTACCCTCTACTTCTGTCTCTGTCACTGCGACCTCTGCTCCAGTCACTGTATCTTCAGGACCTGTCTCCTCTGTTTCAGTCCCTGTAGCTATCCCTTCTGGTCCCTCTGCTTCAGTATGCCCCTCTGCTTCAGTCTCGCCCCCTGTAGCTATCCCTTCTGGTCCCTCTGCTTCAGTACACCCCTCTGACCCTTCTGCTTCAGTCTTGTCCCCTGATTCAGTCACGGCTTCCTCAGCCCCTATTGCACAGCCATTTGTGGCTGCCCCTTCAACCTCCTCAGTCGCGCCAATTATGTCCAGTGGTTCTGTGGTATCTAAACCCTCATCCGCTTCTACCTCCTAATAGAAGACCTGTACAGGCAAAACCCGCAGTTATGCATGCGTGAAGCGGCCAACCTTCAGAGCAGTGCTGGATTATCTGAGCATGAAAAAGTGTCCTTTGTGGACGTTCATAAATTTGAAAACTTGCTGGATATTAAAATTGTTGTCTGGTACAGGTGCCCGAGAAATGAGAAGTTTTTCAAATTTGAAAGCTCCCGAGGTAGAAACCCTAAAACCTATTTTATGTTTTTACATGACAACTATGACTACGGCATTTTGAATTTAAAGGGTTTTCTGGGGGTGAAATACTTGTGTGACTACTGTTACACAAGCTACCACTCAATCCTTAGCCATCACTGTGACAGCCACTGCAACATCTGTTTCTCCCCCGATTGCAGGCCGATCCCTGAAGAGCTTATCAAGTATGGTGATTGCAACCGTTACTACTGGTCCCAATTTTGTTTTATTCAGCATACGATTCCTAAATTTAATGCCAAGACCAACGATATGGAAGTGGCCTGCGACACTGCAAAAATGTGTCCCCTGTGTTACAAAACTTACGCAGTGAATGCCGCCTCAAAACCCCATAAATGTCAGCCCAAGGAATGCTGTGTTTGTAAAGCAAAAATTGAAAATGATGCAGAAAACCATCAGTGCTTTATAGAAACCTTGAAGTCTGGGGATCAGTGTGAGAAATGCGTATTTTATGATTTTGAAAGTCGGCAAGAAATGAGTGTGCACATTCCGAATTATGTATAATGTAAGTCCTTGTGGGGTAAATCCTGGTTCTGGGCAGGTAAAGATTGTGTTCACCAGTTTCTTTGCCAAATGCCGTTGTCCCAAGTATCAAGGCTATACCTTCATAGCTCACAATTCCAAAGATTACGATGAGTACTTTTTAATTAAGTATTTGTTTGAAAATGGTGTGAACCCTCGTGTTACCACTCAAGGAAATAAGTTGATGTGTTTCACAGATGATGGCTATCAATTACGTTTTATAGATTCTTTGAATTTTTTAACAATGAAATTGAGTGCCATGCCTAAGGCCATGGGGTTTGAAGCCATACCATACCATACCATACCATTTTATTTGTTGAGCACTTAAAAGCACAGCATTACAACTGACCGAAGCGCTGTACAGTTAAAAAAGAAGCAGGACTAAAAACAAAATATTAAAAACAAACATTAAGAGAGAATTAAAACAAAGATACTAAAAACAGGTCAGAGGACCCAATAAAATTGAGAAATAGGAAGAAGCAAGTGGAAATGAGACAGGTTAAGAATTAAAAGCCAATGTGAAGAAGTGCGTTTTTAGGCATGATTTAAATGTGGCGACTGAGGCGGCTTGCCTAACCACTAAGGGTAGGGAGTTCCAGAGCCTGGGTGCACAGACGGAAAAAGCCCTTTCACCATGAGCTTTAAAATGTGCCTTGGGAACAGTTAGGAGCAGCTGATCTGCGGATCTAAGAACACGAAGAGGATTGTGACGATGGAGCAAGACACTCAAATAGGCAGGGGCTAGACCGTTTAGTGCCTTATAGGTTAAGAGGAGTATCTTAAAATCGATTCTGAATCTAATCGGCAGCCAGTGTAGGGTTTTTAAAATTGGTGTAATGTGTTGGCTTCTGCTACTTCCAGTTAGAAGCCTTGCAGCTGCATTCTGAGCCAGTTGGAGTCTAGAAAGAGTGGCTTTACTGATACCATAAAGGCAGGAATTTGAGTAGTCGAGCCGGGACGTAATGAATGCATGGATTACTGATTCCAGGAGGTGGTTAGACAGAATAGGCTTGAGTTTGGCGATTCGCCTGAGATGGAAAAAGCAGGATTTTACTGTGCTGTTGACTTGAGCATCCATTTTCAGGACCGTATCCATATTGATTCCAAGATTGGAGACAGACGAAGTTACTGGAGTGGGAAGAGAGTCGAGGCGAAGGGGTGGAGTCCGTTTGCAGTCGGGGCTAAAAACAATGACCTCGGTTTTTGAATCGTTCAGGTGAAGAAAGTTTACAGCCAGCCAGTCCTTAATGTCAGATAGGCAGTCGAGAAGAGGTTTGGTGGAGTCAGTTGGCTTGAGGGAGAAAGCATATAGGTGATATGAAATTGCATGTTTTCTAAAAATTGCACCTAAAGGCAGGATATAAATTGAAAAAAGTAGTGGCCCTAAAATGGAACCCTGGGGGACCCACATGGGAGTGGGACTGATTCAGATGAAAAATCGTCTAGCATGACTCTGAGAGTCCTGTTACAGAAATATGACCTGAACCAGTCGAGGGCTAAGCCAGATACACCAGCCCAGGATTCGAGTCGGGAGATCAAGATATCATGATCGATTGTGTCGAAGGTGGCAGATAAGTCGAGAAGAACCATAATCACGTGGAGTCCCGAGTCCAATGCCAAAAGGACGTCATTTAGGACACGTAAATGTGCAGTTTCTGTGCTGTGTTGGGGCCTAAAGCCTGACTGAAAAAGGTCCATTACCTTATGGTCCTGTAGGTGATGAGTTAATTGCTCATAAACTACTTTTTCGAGTAAATGCGCAGTTTCTGTGCTGTGTTGGAGCCTAAAGCCTGACTGAAAAAGGTCCATTACCTTATGGTCCTGTAGGTGATGAGTTAATTGCTCATAAACTACTTTTTCGAGTACTTTTGACAAGAAAGGTAGTTTAGAGATTGGACGAAGATAAGAGAGAACGGCAGGGTCAAGATCAGGTTTTTTCACGATTGGATGTACAACTGCGTGTTTGAAAGCACGAGGAACTATAGCCGAGGATAGACTACTAGTTATGATCTTTAGAACATTGTCTCGAATCACAGGAAACACATCTTTCAGCAGTCTGGACGGCACCACCTCGTCCGGAGAGCCCGAAGGCTTCATTGAGGCTTACGATTTTTCCAGATGGGGGAGTGAAATGGGTTCAAAGCTGGTGAGGGAGCCATGTGTAGGAGCGGCTAAATCAACAAAGCCAGAAGAAGAAATGGGGATCTGGGATCTAATGTTCGTGACCTTATCCAGAAAAAATGTGAGGATCTGATTACAAAGAGCAGTGGAGGCAGAACAGAAAACAGTTGCAGCTGGAGAGAGGACAGCATTTAGTGTTTTGTATAAAACACGTTGATTGGCAGAGTTTTTTGAGATGATGTCAGCGAAAAAACGGTTCCTTGCACCTCTGACTGCTCTCTGGTATTGGGACCACGCGTCTCTCATGCAGTCGAAGGTAACAGTGAGACCATCTTTCCTCCATTTACGTTCTAGCTGCCTACAGTTTTGCCTGATGGAGCGAGTTTGTTCGTTTAGCCATGGGTCATGCTTGATTTTGGATTGTCTCCGTTTGAGTGGGGCTACAACATCCATCACAGAACAGCAGGAAGTGTAGAAGGTTTGCAATAAAACATCAACATCCGTGGATTCACATGATGTGAAGATTGGTGAAAAAGCAACTGCAAAATCTTCAGCAGCAGAGGGGGGAATGACACGGGAGGGACGGGTAGTGGTGGATTTACCATGCTCAACAGAGACCAAATCCAAATTAAACAGAACAGGCGAGTGATCAGAAAAGCTGGGAGGCAGAATGTCCAAGTCACTGATTTTGAGACCGCGAGAAAGAACCACGTCCAGTGTGTGAACCACAAAAGGTTATTTTCCCCATTTCTTCAATACGGCTGAAAATCAGAATTATATCGGCCCCTACCCTGAGCCTGAATGCTACGGTGTCCAGAGCATGATGACCAAAGAAAAAGAAGAATTTTTTACCTGGTATGAGAGTGTCAAGCATGTCGTTTTTAATTTTAAAGAGGAGATGGCTTTTTATTGTTAAAATGACGTTGAAATTCTTAGAACAGTATGCATTAAATTCAGAGACGAGGTCATCAAAATTGGCAATATTGACCCATTTCAATGCATGACTCTGGCCTATCTATGTATGGCCATGTACAGGCAAAACTGTATGCCTCCTAAGTCTATAGGTATAATTCCTTCTGACCATTACAATAGTAGTCAGAAAAACACATCTATTCAAAGGTTGTTGTATCTCTGTGAAACAGAAAAATTGAACATTTGGCATGCTCTAAACCTTGGGGAAGTAAAGAAGGGTTCCTTTTATCTGGACAGCTATGCCAGAGTTAAAGGTATTCCGACTGCCTTTGAATTTGCTGGTTGTTTTTTATCACGGCTGTCCAGAATGTTATGATTTAAATAATACCCATCATTTAACCGGCATGACTTGTACTGTTATGTACCAAAAGTTTATGCGAAAATTGGAGATACTTAGGACAAAATTTAATCTAAATGTGCGCGTGTTCTGGAAGCATTCTTGGGAGATGATGAAAAAACAAGACCTTAGGCTACAAACTTTCTTAAAACACTGTGATTTTCCTCAACGTATAAAACCGAGGGACTCGTTGTTCGGTGTCTGTACCAACGCCATGAAATTGTACCACAAGACCGCGGGCAACGAGCAGATTCACTATTCTGATTTCACTAGTTTGTACCCGTTTGTGAATAAAACAAAAATGTACCCGATCAGTCACCCCACTATCATTTTTCATCAGTTTGGCGATCTCGGGCAGTATTTTGGATTAATTAAAGCCACCATCCAGCCTCCACATGGTCTCAATTTTCCAGTCCTGCCTCTCAGGTTTTGCGGGAAATTAATGTTCACCCTCTGTCGCACCTGCGTGGAAACAGAAGCTCAAATTGTGAACTGCCGTCACACAGAGGATGAGAGAGCTTTAACCGGTACTTGGTGCAGTGTGGAAATAGCAAAGGCCATTGACAAATGTTATAAAGTTTCAAAAGTATACGAGATTTGGCATTACCCCGAACGTACTTCTGAGTTATTCTCAGACTATATCAAACTTCATCTAAAATTCAAGCAGGAGGCATTGGGTTTTCCCGCTTGGCATACTGATGAGGCTTCCCGAGACCGGTATAATTTAGATTATTATCAGAAGGAAGGTGTACAATTGGACCGCAATAACATTGCCGTAAATCCAGCTAAGAGACAGATTTCAAAGTTGTTTTTAAATTCTCTTTGGGGTAAATTTGGTCAAAAACTTCTCCATCTCACTACTAGCTTAGTCAAGGATGGTGAGGAATTCTTGCAGTATATTTTCTCCAAACAGTTTAATGTTTCTTATTTTGAATTTATCGGTGATGAGATTGCTCAAATACAATGGAATTACGCAGATGAAAAGTATACCCTACCTGGTAGCATTAATGTTGTCATTGCTGCTTTCACCACTGCCTATTCCCGGTTAGAGTTGTACGATTTACTGGACAGTCTGGGGGAAAGGGTGTTGTACCACAACACCGACTTGGTCATTTTTACTTCTCAACCTGGTCAGTACAATCCTCCTCTTGGTGACTATTTAGAAGAGCTCACCAGTGAGTTAAATCCTGGTGATTATATTACAGAATGTGCATCAGGCGGTTCCAAAGACGGGTATAAAACAGCACAAGGCAAAACATGTATGAAGGTAAAAGGTATCACCATCAATCACGAAACCGGTAAAATTGTAAACCTCGAGTCACTAACCAATCTACTTCAGAATTTTGTGACGTCTCATGAAGCCCCTCCTCAAGAGTTACTGGTTCACGGTAAGCAGATCCGTCGAAATAAAAAGGAAAAGAAAACAGACCACTCAGGAAGAAATTCAGAGTGGTGTATAACAAGAGGGTTCTCCTAAAAGATTACAACACAAGACCTTATGGCTACTAAAAGAGATTTTGATACACGCCTTCAACACCCCTTCGCTAAAATTATCTCGGGTCCCTCTTGTTCCAGTAAATCCTATTATGTGAAAAAATTATTGGAACATTCGAATCACGTTGTGTCTCAACCTTTTCAAAATATAACTTGGTTTTATAGTTGCTGGCAGAAAATGTACGACAAGCTATTGGCTAAATTACTGCAAGTAAAATTTATTGAGGGGCTCCCAAAGTCTTTATGCAACGACGAACTTCTCCCTATTGAGAAAATAAATTTGGTCATTATAGATGATCTGATGGAATCGGCTAGCGAAAGCCAGGAAATAGAAAAATATACTCATCATCGGAATCTGTCTATCATTTACTTGGTTCAAAATTTATTCTTTCAAGGAAAGAAAAGCCGAACAATTAATCTTAACGCCAATTATATTACTCTTTTTAAAAACCCCAGGGACAAATTGCAGATTACTACCTTGGCCCACCAAATGTATCCGGGGCGTGTTAAGTTCTTTTTGGAAGCTTTCGAAGATGCTGCAAAATTACCATACGGCTATCACTTAGTGGATTTAAAGGCACAGACCCCTGACGAACTGCGACTAAGAACAGGTCTGTTTCTGCCCGATTGGCCGGTCATGTACACCTTGAAAAGATAAAAGAAGCAGTTCTGAGTCAAAGTTACATATTCTGTCAGCATGTCGGCCAGAATAAGCTGAAACCTACAGCCTCTCAAGGCCTAACTCCGTTGCTCTTGTCGCTGCCGTAAAATTCTTATAAACGCCTCTTCTGACGATTTAATTAATGCTTTGTCCGAAATAGCCTGTAATACTTTAAAAGGTAATATACATCTTTCACCCAAACAGTTTAAGCAACTCAAGAAGCATAAAACATCTGTCAGAAAAATAAGTTACAGAAAACTAACATTAAAAAAGAAGAAAGCTATTTTGAACCAGAAAGGAGGCTTTTTGTGGGCTCTTTTAAGTGTCGCTGTGCCATTCATATCCAGTTTATTAGCTTCTAGAGCATAAATATGGAATACGCTCAAAAAATGTATTTGGTACCACAGCAACAAATGTATCTTTTTCAGCAAAAGAGCGCTAACCCGAATGATCTCTTGAGCGCCTCAGAAACTGAACTGGACAAGGAAATGAGAAACGTCATGCAACGCAGTGATATAGGGGCTGATGAGAAGGTGAAGCTTTACACCTCTATTTTGCAGAGATATCTGACGCTAGTTAAAAAGGCTGATAAAGAAACTAGCAGTCTGACGCTCGTATTACCAAACGAAGAAAATGTCGAGGGGGGCATTAGAACAGTCAATGTGTCTGAGGACAAGGTATGGCAAGAGGTTTTGAGAAGCGCGCCTGTAAATTGTTTTACATAAAATGTCCGTCAATCCCAATCACGCGTTTTGGAATAATAGTGGAGAGCTGCTGTTAGAAGGTAAACCTTTGGTCGGCTCCAACATGGTGGATTTGGTACGTAATCTGACGGCTTCTCATACAATACCCGAGCATAGGAGACCACATGGTTGGAAGGAATTTGTAAATGCCATGGCCGGTTTGAACATTCCATTTTCTGTCGTACCTAATGATGAAACGAGAGAACTCCTTGAAAGTTTTAAGCCGCCTGCCGCCCCCCTTCCTGTTCATCAAACTGAAGTTAGCCCCTACTGGCGGAAACCAAGAAAAAAAAAGACTGGAATGGATTGCTTATTGATTTGTAAAATTGTTTGTTTATTGAATGCAATTTTATCTCATTAGAGGGTTGTCATTGTTTAACCGTCTATTGAAATATTTTCAGGTCTCTGATCTTTGCAGCAAGGGTAGGCCTACTGATAAAAACAGCATCCCGGTGAAGGAAGCCAGGAACGAACAAATTTAGAGACCATAGCGTCATTATTCTTCACGTCCTCAGAATACCTTTTATTACTAGGTGTACGGGAGTCCTTTTCCTCTCTGATGCAGATCAAAGAGGCAGTGTTGACCGCATTTGTCCGAGAACCAACTTTGAAGTTGACGGTTGTTGTAAATGATTTGTTTACAGTTTTTGCTTAAGAAACGGTAAATGTCATTCGGGAAGTAGATAAAGTCCGGAGGATTTCCATAGGAATCAAAAAACTCCCCATTTCCGTCTTCTGTGAGGTAAATCCCCAGCCGGTGTTCTCCAGGTTGGATGTGACGGTGAGTATTCACTACAAACATGGCCAGCACGCCGTTATTTTTTCCAGTAGTTTATCACATGCCAGCACACCGCGGAAATATCTTTCAGTGTAGGGATCTTGGGACAGTAGTTCTGTTAATTGTTTTGTATTCATGGTGTTTATTAGTAGTCATACAGAACATTACATCTCTGGTTGATTTCAATGATTTTGTCAAAGACCGAATACACTATTAGACTGACAGTTTGAGGGAGAGGGACGCGGAAGCGTAATTCAGATCTCATGTTTCCAGTTTTAACTAATGAAAAATGATCACCGCATTCTTGATCGGGGGTTAGATCAAAAGCGAAAAGAGTATATCCTTGCGGGAACTCTGAACGTGTGATAGACAGAGCTTGATCCTTCAAATGCTTACCAGTGGCCAATACCAGGTTATAGTATTCTCTGGCACTGTTGCCGCTTGCAAAGTCTGGTTGAAAAGGTTTGGCCGGAATCTGTTTACCGTCCATCTACAGAGCCAGGAACTCTACACCATTGTGTTTGAAATTGAATGGATTCCGTGTATAAGACCCCAAAAAGGCCTCATTATCCACCATGCCAATCACCACATACTTTGGTAGTTGACCCAGAAACAGGTTTTCTTGATTGCCTACTCGGATTCCCGCGGCCATACTGAATACTTTCATATTCACCCTTTCCACAGGGTATTTAGCATTGGCTGATGTAAGGGCATGAGCGTGCCGTAATTTCACGGCCCGTGAAACTTTTACTTTTTTTACAAACATGGAGGCTGATGTTATGATTACTTTGTAACGTTCAGCATCACCAGACATTAAACAAAATTCATCTTTGTTCCGACTATTTTAATCTTCACGTCTATGCCGTTCAATATTAGTTTTTCCTGGAAAATGAGATCTGTATGTATGTGCCCCAGAAGTTCAACAGTCCTGCTACTGGCCGTACAGGCGCATCTTTTATTAAAACCAATGTTTTCTCCATCGGGATCTGTCTCTTCCAATTTGTTAAGTGTATCTTTGTAAAAAAAAGTCCTGTAGCAAACTGAGAATGAAGAGTCGCTGTAGTTTAGCGGGCATTCTAAGACCGCTCAGTAAGGATAACAATTTGAACTCTGCGATATTAGGCAGTCCCCCAGGGTAACATCAACTTGCGAAAACAAAATGGCTATAGGGTAGTTGACAAATCCGACCTTTGCACCGGCAGGTATGTTAGTCCTGTCAGCGTTCACTATCTTTCCCCTTAGGTGTAGAACAGTGTTATTCAAGTTAAGGTAATCTTCCCCATTTCCAGCTTGAGAAATTCTAGCGGAACTACTTCAGAGAGGGCTGAGAGAGGTGGGACTTCCAACATATATACTTTTATCTACACTCGTTTGAATGAAAGGCACAGTAAACAGGTCCAGTTCAGATTTTACACACTCTTCGGACATTCTGTGTACGAAAGCCATCTTCTCTTAAAAAATGTCTCTCTTCTTCTTTTTGCTTGCTTTAGTCTCGTTCCTCCTCTGATGACGTTTAGAAAATGCTGTAAAAATAGTGCGCTTTGCCTTTTTAGCTGGCGGGGCCTCACGTGACCCCGGTGGTCTCTTGCGTTTTGTCTTTCTCATTACCATCAAGCCCGCTCCCTCCTGCTTTTCTCGGACTCCACCAGCCGCACTCGATATTGCCCCGATGATCACATCTTTTATAATATTTTTAGCCGTGGATTTGATACGTGGTTTTGCAATGTCAAAGCCTTTTTTCAGGAGAGGTAAAGCTCTTCTAAACAACCCTCAAAATATACCTCCAATCCCCCCACCATACATTACAGGGGATCCAGAGAATCCCGGTAATCCATTACCCGCTTGGGTCTGATAATATTGGATGTAAGGTTTCGGGCCCTGGTAAGATCTCATTGTTTCAGTCGTGCATACAATGCCTGATGGGTCTGAAATGCAACTTCACTATCACCTTACCAAACTGAAATGGCACGTTTTTGTTCTGGTCCGTCTTTATTTCAATGGTCACTGTGTCAAAATGATTCTTGCTGGCTGGGGCATAATGCGGTCGTATGTGATGGTTGTCATTTTATTCGCCTGATGCTGTATATGAACGCACCTCAAAAGGGGTATGTAGCTGTCTCCGACTCTCTGATGAGATACCATGTCCCCGTACATGTACAATGTGTAAAAGGCAGCCCTGATGTCTGCAGGGAAAGAAGCCTTGTAAGTTAACCCCCGAGTCTGATCAGGATGCGCTCCTAATATTCGACCCAGCTGTCCTTTTAAGTGTATAGTTTCATCCTTTTCACCCGGTACCACGTAGACTCTTCTTTCCACAGCATTATAACTGAATTTCGCAGGGTTCTCGGAAGGGACAGTTCCAGCTGCAACATCTGTCAAAGTGGATAGGCTTAAGGTTGTCGAATTCATAAAAGACAGTAGGTTGTGAATACTTTCGTAATATCCGCATGGAATGTAGTCATATTTTTTTTATCCCTGGAGCTGAAACATAGAATTTGTTATCCGGTTTGTCTATGGTATTCCACGTACTGTATGTGGGTACTGTATTTCTGCTAGACCATTTCCCAAGAACCTTCTAATTCTATGGGTTTAGCAAGCTTCATCGTGAAATTGGAAATTGTATTGTTAGGGAAAATGTCTGAGGAAGCGTTGCTCAGTAGAGTCACAAAAATACTTTTGCTCTCCATCGTATACCGCTAGAGAATGATGAGTCAATTAGGAGCGTTCTGGATTTTATTGAACATCTTGGGCTTGGCTCTCTGGTATCCAGCTGTTAAATTTTTCTGGCCAGCCGAGCCATTTGACTAAAATGAGTTATTGTTTATTCTTAATTTTCCTAGCCAGTATTTCTTCGATCCTGTAAACGTCTGTGGTTTCGACTTTAATTTTCTGCAATTCAGTGTCATAAAAGGATCCTACGATCTCTTCACCATCGTAGTCTTTCACTTTGTACACCGCCGGTGCCCTAGGTACAAGTTCAGATATGGTAAAGATTTCATCTGAAAATGTTTGTTCATAACCTATCTCAAAAGGATGTCTGGTTTTAGACACCCTAACTGTATCTCCTACTTTGAACTTAAACAACAGCGGACCTGGGGGGTTGGCCACGCCATATAAGTTTTTGAAAACTTTCCAGGAATTTAAAGTGTTTACATTGGAATGAGCCATTTTTATGCTTCGATGATAACTTTTGTTGTAAGAGTATACTAGATCTGGCAATTTATCGATGTAGATTTTCATATTATACACACTGAAATATTTCCACATTTTAGATTTTAGTGTGCGGTTAAATCTCTCCACCACGGAGGCCTTTAATTCATTTCCTGTGGTGAAATATTTTATTCCGATCTTCTTTCACAGCTTTTGAAAATCTCGGTTGAAAAACTCTTTCCCCTTATCGGTCTGGAGCTTCTTTGGAGTTCGACCGGCGCTCAGAATGTCTTGGAAGGCTCTTGTCACTTCCTTACCCGTTTTGTTCTTCAAGGGCTGTACCCACGCATACTTAGAAAGTACATCGATACAGGTTAACAAATATTTATAACCCCGGTTATGCTCGGACACATTTGTCATGTCCGCTAAATCCATCTGCCTTTGCGAATCTATATCAGATGCATAAACCTTATTTCTCCTAAAATGCCTTCTAGCGGGTTTGTAAATTGTATAAGCATATTGACCGGATAACCAATCCGAAACCTGTTGGTCATTACTTTTCTGACCCGAAACCTCAAGAGCTCTTTTCAAAGAATTTTTTCCCCCAAAGCTGCCAGGATTTGCCAGATTATAATAAACTTGTTTCATGTAACCCTCCATCATCGATGGTGAAAGAAAAATGTCAATGGTTTAAAAATCAAATGATACTTTATTTGTAATTTTCAAAACAGCATGATTAAAAACATTAAAATTTCAAAACAGCATTATTAAAAACGGACAAAAACATTTTATAGCACAGGCACATTGAGTTCAGACACTTCATCTGATTTTCTGATTTTTCTATGTCGTATTCCCCGTAAAACCCCACAGGTGCATTGGCCATGTCAGGTACAGAAAAGTGCCGTTTAGAGAAAGCATTGGCTATTTCACGTATTTTTGAGTAAGAGGGATCGTCCATGTTGTGAAAGGCTTTTACGATAGCCTCGTTAATAGAATATTCATTTTCCAGGTCGTCAACAGCATTTTGAACAAATGAATGAACCTTGTGAAAAGGCAGAAAGATGTTGAAGCAACCCAGAGTCTTTATGATCAGGCTCCTGGGCCACGATTTGCGGAAAACAGTCAGAACCTTTTGAAGCGGCCAACCCAATAAACAGAGTCAGGCTCAAACAGACACATATGCTGCGTCTGGTTGGGGTGATCTATCAAACAACCTTGACGGGTACTTTTTAGGTCCCGATCGACTATTATGTCCAGCAGAGCTGCAATCAAACTCTTGAGCAGTTTCTGAGTCTTTCGAAGTGTTTCACCCAGGGGCCCGTCAGTTTGTTCAAGATCCATGCCCTCATAATCATAATCCTGGGGTGATGTCTTCCAAGCGGCCAGAGCCTCAACCAGTTCATCCACGGCCTCTTCTTGCCGCATGGCCTGAATGGCTATCTTCTCAGCACCCGTTAGGCTCCCCAGAACATCCTCAGCAGGGACAAAAAGGTCAGGTACTGTACGGTTCTCCAGGAGACTCTCCAACCAATACATATCATCAGGGGCGGGTAACTGAGGCTCAGGCCAATAGATCTGGTCAGTTGGAGGCATCAGAAGATCCGGCCAAGATGGCTTGTTGTGTGTCCAGGGGTTGTGCCACTGCATGGTTAACAACGTGACCTGACCTGACCCTGGTAGAGCCTCATTTTCAGGCTCCCCATTGCACTTTCTTGTGGTCACATGACCAGGGGCCTCATGTATAATGCTGTGTATAGAATGTAACACATGTCAATGTGCCTACTGCCCCACCCCAACTCCTCCCAGAATTACATTTCTTTGAATATGCAAATCAATATAAGTAGCCACTTTCATTCAGTGTTTTGTGGAAAGACAATGGCAAAGCACTAGGGGAAAAAAAACCTATAGTGAATGTGAAATGGAGCTCCTACTAAGTGAAATAGAGACAAGGAAAATGTACTATTTGGTGCCTTAAGCAGTGCAATAAGCAATAAAAGGAAATTGGTGGAGTAGCATAGCATGGCGGATGCACTCAACAGTTTAGGATCAGAACATCGCAGTGTGCCCAAAATAAAAAAGAAGTGATGAGACATCAAAGTCGCCGTGAAAAGGAGAGTCACAGGTCACCATCTGAATATCAGCACCACTGGAGCAGGTAGTGAACTCCCGGGGCTATCGCCGTTTGAGCAACGAGTTGCAGCAATTATTGGCAACACAGAGATTCTGACATCATCGTGGGTGACAGTGACTTGTAATTTCTTTTTTACTTACCATTATCCATACTCTTGTAAATAATTTGTATGTGTAATAAGACAAACAAGCAGGCAGCAGATGCTGTGTTGTTTATTCAGTTCCAGACAATATTACAAAAGCTGACCCCCATGCCGAGGATGTGGCTCAGGTTATAATGGTGCTGTTGCTGTGCCGACCACATCTTCAGGTGTTTGCTACTCACACACAAAACTGGCACAGAAATGGAATACTGTGTGATATTGACCACAAATTAAATGAATTGCTTAAAAAAGAAATGGTGCATCTGCTTACCTGATTTTACATTCTGTTAATCGCATTAAATCAAAGTTTTAACGCTGTCCAATGTGGCTGATCATTTGGGGGTTCAGTATCAGGTTCATCATACCGCATCTCTTCAGGTATGGGCAAACTACGATTGTGTGCCACATTATACCACACGCTACATGCTTACACAATGCGTCACACTGTCTGTGGACAGTAGAGCAGCACTCCACCAGTCTTATCCAGGCAGCGCCCACAGCCCTTAAGTTGTCTAACGGTACATTCTACCACTGCTGAGTCCGAGTATGGGGGTCATTACAACATTACTGATGTTCAGTCAGTGGGTTGGCGAGCGAGCAGGGTGAGAAGGCACATCTTCAGCAGGTACCCACTGACACCTAAGTAATCATGTTATATGATTACATCAAACAGATAACGTACAATTTTGACCAAGGGGGTAATATTAAATGTCTTATCTTACTGAGAAGCTAGCCATTACTCACAGCATTATTTTCAAGTTTGTTCCCACCATTACTATATCTCAGGATGAATAAATTCTGAGTTTAGCCAGGCCATCTTGTGGCAACATTAGTGAAATGCATTTTCACATCACAGATGATTTGCACATTAATAAATTGAAAAAGCTTTCTTTTATTTACGTAAACAAATTCATTCAGTGAAGGCACTTTATGTATGCAGTTGACCGTACCGATTGCATTGGGAAAACCGGACTTTGCTGCAGATTGTGCTTTGATGCTTGCCTGTTCAACCACAGTGTACAGAAATCTTATATATCTGCTTAACAAGCGGATAGCAGCATCCCATGCTGCTGGCATGGCATGACTCAGTGATGACTGAGGAATACCCATCGGTCAGCAAGTTCACGCTGAAGAGCTCCTGTGGCTAAAAACCCAAGAGTGGACAGAACTTGCAAAGTAGTAGGTAGAGCACAATTTCTTAAAGTCTACCTCTGTAACGCCAGTGCCAGTTCAGCACACAGCTCTTGAAAATCTAAACCGACTTAGAAGCCAGTCATCATCATGTGCCAAGAAATTAGTATGATCACTAAATAAGCTTTCTCATCTAATTCTTCCATTTGCGATATCCTCTAACAACGCCACAGCAGCCATGATAATTGGAATCGTTTGGCCAGTCTGTGCACAATTATATTATTACAGATTGATTACAATCAGGTGTTTTAAATTTATAAATGATGTGCGTTTCATTTTGGTGTATTTAATAGAGCTGGTGTCCTGGGATGTGAATCTAAAAAAGAAAGGGAGACAACACAGAAATAGTAGCACTGCTTTGCTGCTTGGTGCTGCCAACTTGCAAAACCAAGCAGAAGAGTGTGTACGCCTGATGTGAGGCTGCTGTGAGAATGTGCGTGGCTTTACACCAAATTTAATTTTTATTCTCTTTAGAGTCCTGGTGCTTTCTGTCTTGCTATTTGGTTGCGAGACATGGCCGCTGTCCAGTGACCTGAGATGAAGACTGGACTCCTTTGGTACTGTGTCTCTCCGGAAAATCCTTGGGTACCGTTGGTTTGACTTTGTGTCGAATGAGTGGTTGCTCATGGAGTCCCAAATGAGGCACATTGCCTGCGTTGTGAGGGAGCAACAGTTATGGCACTACGGCCATGTGGCACATTTCCCTGAGGTTGATCCAGCTCGTAAGATCCTCATTATTGGGTACCCGAGAAGCTGGACCAGGCCAAGGGGTTGCCCACGAGGGTCATTTCCGGAGGGTGGGACTAGACCGTGTGTCTGCCTGGGGGGCTTCCAACTGGGATCCCGGGTTGTTTCGTCATGTGGTCGGTGTGGCAACACACTGTACCAGTGCATGCTCCCCAACTTGACTTGACTTGATGTGAGCGTGGAAATGGGCCTACATTTTTGAGTACGCACCTTTTATACATGAGCATCCAGAAGACGTAACATTCTCAGGATCATCAGTTTGTCTATCTGGGACATACCCTTTATGACATGCAGTAAAGAGAGCAGAACTGGCTCAGAGGTAATTTTCCTATTGGTTTTCTCTGTGCTGTCAGCTCTTTTCATTCAATTAGAAAGACTATAAAACACCAGAAAGACATCCATCCATCCATCCATCCATTTTACAACCCCTTGAATCCGAACTACAGGGTCACATCAGTATTGTATACTGATAACTAGAAATGTACCTTTCTACCATATTCTACCAGATGCACAGTTTTTAAATTCTAATGTGTCATTTGTATTGGATCTATTTTTGTCAAGTAATTCATTGGTGTGAATTTAATTTTTAATACGTTTGGATTTTTGGTTGTTTTGGAAGCATGGTAAAAATGTACAGTGATATTTCATTACAAAGAGTTGGGGTTCTGCTATAATTAATTGAACTAGTAATTGAACTTTTTATTGTACAAGAAATGTAATTTGAATATTATTCCATTTGTTTCAGGAGGGAATTGAAGCTGAGAAAAACTTGCAACAGACTGTCATGTTTAGTGAAGAACAAAAACTCACTGAAATGCAGCACAAAGCAGAGGTGGAACAGCTAAACATGCAGCTTCAAGTGCAGGCAGAATTATTAAGACAGGTATTGACAACCTCAGTCTGACCTGATTATTTATTGAAATTCTTCACTTATGCAATACAGTAAAATACAACTTTTTTTTATAATGCCTTTCACTGAGAGCAGATGCAGAACTCTGTGAGCAACTCTCCATTAAAATACAAGTATCGATTATAACATTTACTAAACAAAGAGTTGTTACACATATAAATACAGAGAACAAGGTAGAAACCTATTAATCAATAATGGAGACCAACAATATCCATCCATTAATTAGTTGATAAACTATTGTCAGTTTATCACAATGGAGATTAAAATTGTAAAAGAGAAAGTCAAAAACAAAGTCACAGTCCTGGAGACATTGGCCAAATGGCTGCTTACCCACTCCTGGGTTTTCTATAGTGGAGTCTATGCTGGCTTTCCAATATGATGAGAGAAACCGAGGTGACTTTTCCATATGTAGGAGAACTACCTAGTCGTAGAACAGTGGCACCAAGTATTACATCCAGATGCTTACAAGAGAAACAGAGGAAACAGCGGGTTAGTAATAGTTGCAGTATGCATAGCTAATCAGCAGCTAGTCTAGGTATGCTATAGCAGCAAGTCTTCGGCCTGTATTTAAAAGCTGAGACGGAAGGGGCATCTCTTTTATTAGCAGGCAGATCATTCCAGAGCTTTGGGGTGCTGTAATTAAAAGCTTGACCTCCCGCTGTTGTTTTATAATCTTTGGAATCCTAAGTAGGCCAGTATCTTGATCTTAATGTGCATTCTGGTTTGTAAGTAATGATGAGCTCAGATAAGTAAGCAGGGCCTTGGCCATTTAAGGCTTTATAAATTAAATGCAGAATTTTGAAAATCAGCCCTAAGCTTAACTGGGTGCCAATGTAGGGACTTTAGAACTGGGGTTTTGTCTTCATATTTTCTGATTTGTTTAATAATTCCTGCAAAAGCATTTTGAATTAAGTGAAAGCTGTATAAAGAAAGTTTTAAACAGCCAGTGAGTAACACATTGCAGTAGTCAATCCTACTAGAAAATAATGCATGAATTAATTTTTCAGTATCTTGCATATTTACAAAAGATCTATATATCCAACATTTTTAACATGATTAAACATCTTTTGGTTAGTTTTGTAATGTGTGTTTTAAATTACATGACAGTGTCATTATAACATGTATAATCTTACTAACAGTGTAGTGTCCATAATACGTTTTACTGCTAATTTGAGAGACAAATGACCCAACCAGAATGTTAAGGTAACCAAAATATGAATGGTAAGCAATGCTATAGCAAAATGATGCCCAATGCACAATACTAGAAGTCAGTGGCGGACCGTGCATTTCACACCTAGGCCTTCAGTAGTGCTACGTCTGAATCAACCCGCCCCTCAAAAACTAATTTATGGTTATAAAAACCATCTTAATATGCAAAAATACAGTATAAAGAGCCGTTGCATCACATTTAGATAACTCCTGTAGCCACAATAAATGCCTTTATTGAATAGACAAACCAGGGGTGAACAAGTTCCTTTCTACTGCAGCTACAGCCGCGACACACATAAAAAACATCAATAATAAATCATAAACTTGCAATATTATTTAGGAAAATCGTAACATTTTACTCACCAAAAAGTTGGATTATTTGTAAACAAAATCCATCCTCCTCTATTTCCTCAAAAACAGTTCAATTACTCTGTCGTACAGATTATCAGTGCGCATCAGTTCCATCAAAAAGTCCCTTTCTATCGCTATCGAAGCTAATGCTGAAAGTGGAACCTGCCCTGTCAATTTCTGGCATAAGTTTTAATTCGCTTTAGGGTTGAAAATGTCCGCTCGACAGAAGCAGTGGACACGGGAATGGTCACCGCCAAATATACCAATGTGTACAGCTGCCCCATGCTCTCATTCTGATTTTTCTGATGAAGGAAGTCATGGAGATCAGTGGGAGATTTTCCTGCAAAATCATCCTTGGCATACATTACAGTCAGTTCTGTTTTTAGTCGAGACAGATCAAAAAGTGCTCCATGGTTCTGTGTTAAACTGGAGAAGACTGCATGCGGGAAATTTTTCTTGTATTCCCGAAACTTCTGGGGGTCGAGGAGCGTGACAAACATCAGTTTTTCGTGGTCTTGAAATCTGGTCTGTGTCTGGCAAATAATATTGTCCAGAATCCTGCCATGGAGTTGGCGGTAGTACATGTGAGGATCTTGCGCTTGACTTCTTCGTGCGCTCAGAGCGCCTGCAGTGCATTCAGTGGCCTCGTAGAGTTCCTCATATCGGCTTCTTTCTCGCTCAATGGTGTCACAGAACTTCTTTACCCTAGCCAGACAAAACTGCACATTCAGTTTTTTGTCCTGTAGTATTGAAAAGAGCACGCCTGAATACTCAGAAATGCCATTGAATGTGTGAAGCAAAAAACAAAACTCAAAATCATCCAGACATGCTTTTAATCCATCAGCACAGTGCACTGTGTCCTCATCATACTCGTCATGATGCTCCAGAATGTGATGAAATAGTTCCTTTAGAGCATCTCTCTTCTCAAAGACCGTATTGACCGCTCTGGATGTGTACTGCCACCATGTTTGTGCCACTCGAGGGAGACGCCGCTGGCAGATTTCGTCCAATAGTTGCGTGCGCCGAGGCGATTTAGAAAAAATGCAGCAATGCCATTGAGGTGGCCGAAAAAACTCTTGCTTTCTTTAAGCTTTGAGGCCCCTTGAGTCAGTACTAAATTGAGTCGATGTGCATAGCAGTGTACGAATAAAGCCAAAGCTGCTCTCTCTTTAACTTTAGCCTGCACCCCATTTAATCCAGAAGACATGACAGCTGCGCCGTCAAAACACTGTGCCACAACTTTACCCAGACATTCATTTTCCAACAAAAATCTGATGATAAGACCTGCAATGTCATCGGCTCACTTCCCACTGGTAACATCTTCAAATCTGATAAATCGCTCCTTGACACCTATGCCCGTTTATGTAACGCAGGACCAGTGCTAGCTGCGCTGCGTTACTCGCGTCTGTCATGTCTCATCCACCATAATAGAGACGAACAGTGCTTTTTTAACATCACTTCTTATCTCTTCTCCCATCACTTCAGCAATAGCAGTGATCAGGTTGTTTTGTATTTTACCCAACGTCCCACTAAACACTTTATTGGTGGACAGGTGGTAATGTAAATCCGTGTTGCTCTCAGCAATGAGAGAAAGAAGCTCCACATAGTTCCCTCTGTTATTGGATCCCGCGCTTTCATCGTGTCCCCGAAATGAAAGTTCCTGTTTGCCCAAAAAAATGACACAGTCTATCAGTCTTCTGATCAGATTTCTCTGTTTTTCTTCACCTTTTCGTTGTGGAGCTCCGTTTCCCTGCGCACTTGCTCATTCAGCTGTAGATCCACTCTGTTTCCCCCAAAAGTTTTGGAAAGCACCATTGCTTGTAACAAAATAGCTATTACACCATCCTATCCAATCAATGGGTCTGAATATGGTGACGGTGCCGTACGCCTGCTAGAGGGCCCTACTGACATTAACTCAAAATCTGATTGGTTGAAGCGACATTTATCTTGTGTTAGAGGGTCTGCAGAACGGATTGTGAAGGCCTCCGGGGAAACTGACTTTGACTCTGCCTGGCAACAAATGATGGCTGAAATGTGATTGGTTAAATGCTTTAATACGAAAATACATGTCTGGAAGCAGCACAACCATCGGAAAAGCTATGAAAGGAAGCGGACAGACTATTTGGAATTATTTAATAAGTATTCATGGACAAAATATAATTAACATCAGTTTGTGATTCAGATATTTTTTTAGGCCAGCAGAGAAGGCCTTGCAGGCCCTTACGTATTGATTTAGGATGCAAAATAACCTGATTTGTTTGTTTGGGTAAAAGAAATTGGGCTTGGGGTTTCTAGTCTTTTAACACATTTACATCAGTACCGAGTCAAATATTTACATGGTTGGCATGTGTGAGTATGACAGTTCTGTAATAGGATTTAAAGTTTCCTTTCTCTGCTTATGAACCCCATTATAATGTTTAAAGTATGCTTTGAGTCTTTTTACCTCTGTATGAGAAACTACCAAGGGAAGACCCTAGAGCAACAGATCAGAACCTTTTTACATCCAAGGACCACTTTTCCAAGTTTTGCATAATATTGTAATGCCATAAAGCTTAATTATTTTTATTCAATGGATGACAGGCCTATATTCAACAACAGAAGGTGCTAATTAGTTGTCAGATGACAAGGAAATTGTAAGGTAACAGTACTAAAACACAAGTATTGGTTTCATACATACTGATTACATACAGTACATATTGGTAAAATACTACACTGTATTTTCATACAAATCAATGGTTATAATCACAAAATATTTACAGGAGCCTTGTGCTTACATTTTGCTCAATAGATTTTAATATTAGGCTTCATAGATGTTGAAGTCAGTCTCAAAGCTAATTCTACTTGCAAACAGTTTATGTATTCTGTATTTATAGCTTTAACGACAGCAAATACCATTTAAAACATGTAGAAAAATGGTGAAAATGTAGAAAAATGGTGAAAATAAAGAAGTATTGTAAATGCTTTTTCATACAGTGCAGGATAGTGTTCACAAATGTATAGGCTGTAGGAGCCCTACATAAATAAGTAACTGTTGTCATATGATGAAAAAGTGATTTTATTTCTTCCATTCAAGCAAAATTTTCACACAAGTGTCACTTAGAGAGAAAAGTATAAGCAAACATATCCTCTTTAATAAAACCCATATGTGCGAGCGTCCAGTGTCCGTGTGTGTATCTTCTGGTGAAGTGCACATGCGCGGGGCCACACGGCACGTGTTCAGTCGAGAAGGGTCTGGCTGCAGCCTGCAATACCTAGGAATTTAGACACGGAACGCCCTTCATATCACGGAACGCCCCCCAGCACTAGTCACGGAACGCCCTCTGATGTCAGTTTCGAGACGTCATCATTGTTTTTGTCGGAGTCCGGAGGAATGGTGGACTTAGAATAAATCTTTCTAAAAGAGTTTCGAGGAAAGAAGAAGAGTTTGTGTTGGAAATTAAGATGGCAGTGAGTTTGTTGCAAGTTGTACTAGTATTAGGTAATATTATACATTACTGCTAGGGTACGAATTATACCACAGTGTAATAAAGATGTTGAATCAACTTTCAGGTTCCGTGCAGTACTAAGCGCTCTAAGAAAGTATTAACAGTTAAACAACAAACAGAATGGTTTGTGTAGCTAATTGTTACAGGGCTAATCGGAATACTCGATTCTGAGTAGTAAATCGACGGATTCAGCAGTCAATAATTTTTTATAACAATTGTTATAATATGCAATTGACCGTTGTTGAGTATAATTAACCATAGCGCAGTGTAACGGACTGTAATCAAATATAAGTGACCGTGATTAAGTACTTATAATTGCCAGAATATCATTCACCATTTGTCCTGTATATCACGTATATGCAAGTTAATCAGAAGCAAAACCAGTAACCTGGTATTTTAGATATCAAAATATATTTCAGAAAGACAACACAGAGAGATTGAGCCATTATAAGGTAATGTTCCACAGAAAGCTTATTGTTTGCATAATTTTCTAAGACAAACACAGTTAATAATGGATATACTGGTTTTCAATTATAGTAATGTTGGTAGTCTGAAGTTTGAATATACTTAGGTCACTTTAGATGATCTTTTTTCATAGTTCTGTATATATATTTACAGTACATAACTGAACATTTTAATAAGTAGCTACAAACAAAGGGTAAGTGTGAATGCAATATTCAATTTCCTTCAGTTCAAGAAAGTTCAAATTAGATTGTAGACAATAATGAGGAAAAGAGCAGCCAGAATAGAATCATGTTGTTATTATTATTATTATTATTATTATTATTATTATTATTATTTATTTTATAAAGTTCTTTCAATGATAGTACAGTTTGTTTGAACTCTTAAAACAATATTAAATGTTTCATGCCCACCTCTCCTGCATTCTTCAAAAATACTGCTTTTGAAGTTTTTTTTCAATTGAAATAAAGTAAAGTGATTGTCCTCGTGCATGTTTGTCAGTTTTAAGATCTTTATATTTATTTTATATTCACCAGAGACACATATTGAAGACCACAGAGGAACCTACAGTTGTGTTTGGTGCTCAGGAGTTTGCTTGTCTGTTTTGCTATAAAAGATCAGATTCTGCAGGCATCATCAGCCACTTACAGAGCCACAGCAGGACAGTAGTTGTTCATGGAGGGATGTGAAGTGCTCTAGAAGATATCTTGTAACTTGTAAAATTTGATTAATTGACACTTTTAATACACTATCATGCAGCTAGATATTCACCTTAACAACATGATTTTATTTGACAAAATAGTATACTGTGTACTTTTTAACCTTTTGAAAAGCTAGCTTTGAATAATTTTATATTAATTCATGACTGTGTATTAACAATTTTCTCTTTTAAAATATTTAGTAGAATATGACAAAGTTCATACTACAAATACTTTAATTTTTCAGAATGTAAGTGTGGAATTACATTGCCTACAATTGACAGGCAACATATAGTATATTTTCATACATTTTTAAAAGCATCATTGACAGAATCTTTAATTAGTTTGTTCTGTTTAAAAGAATAATAGGACAGGATTTGCTTGTTTTACCTCTATTAAATTTAAGGATTATCTGAATTTCTTTCATTAAGTTTTAAATGTTTAGCAAAATAATTCTGAATATTAACCTTTTTTTCTTTGTACTGTTTCAGGTTTTAAAATATACAAGTGTTCACTGAACTGCCAGGGATCAGGCCATTACCATTGCTGTTATTGTCAGAAAACAGTAGTTCATAAAGATCAGTTCCTCAGGCACTTGTCAGATTGTGGCAAAGGTCCTAAAGTGCTCCCTCTTCCCTCCATGCCCACAGCACCGGTCACCACCCAGTCTCTGTCCTCCGTGCCCACTGCACCAGTCACCACCCAGTCTCTGTCCTCTGTGCCCATGGCACCGTCGCCACCAGTCTCTGCCCTCCGTGCCCACTGCACCAGTCACTGCCCAGCCTCTGCCATCTGAGTTCAAGTTCGTTGTTCTTGATCTTTGTTCAACTGTTCAGTCCCAGTGTTCAAAAGTTTTAATGTTCTTTTTTTATATCTTTGTTCATATGTTCAGTTCACTCAGTTTGAACCTCAGCCCAAATCTCCCAAAATTAGCATTTTAGCAGGACTGTTCCTTATTTACTCTGTTATTTCTGTTACCTAGTGATGACTGCTGCCCATTTGAACTATTCTTCTTTAAATAATTTGATCCTAATAGTTTTCACTAGGCGGCACAGTGGCACAGTGGTAGCGCTGCCCCTGCGTGGAGTTTGCATGTTCTCCCCCTGTCTGCGTGTGTTTCCTCTGGTGCTCCGGTTTCCTCCCACAGTCCAAAGACATGCAAGTTAGGTGGATTGGCGATTCTAAATTGGCCCTAGTGTGTGCTTGGTGTGTGTTTGTGTGTGTCCTGCGGTGTTGGCACCCTGCCGGGATTGGTTCCTGCCTTGTGCCCTGTGTTGGCTGGGATTGGCTCCAGCAGACCCCGTGACTGTGTGTTCAGATTCAGCGGGTTGGAAAATGGATGAATGGATAGTTTTCACTAAGCTATTTTGGAAGAGCTGTGTAAATAACTTGTAATGGCACAGTGGTAAAACATCCTCAAGGTTCTAAAATATTTGTAATAGTGTGCTGTGGTCTCATGTGTGAAGCCAAAGTCACTCCCTTTATAAATTATTTGTTCATTTAAAAGTTGCTAGAGATTATATTATGATGTTCACTATTTCTCTACCTGTTCTATTACTAATAATACTACTCTTGTAATCTGAAATGAATATCATTGTCATAAAAAGTGATGAAAGGCTCCAGCTACATTTTGGTTAAGTAATTCTTTCTTCTGTGTGATAAAATTATTAATTGCCACATTTTCAGAATTAAATATTATTAATCCAGTTCTACAATGATATTCCATCTGCAAAGTTCATATCAACTTTGTTTTAATATATATTAATATAATATAAATCAATTTTGACAAAACAAATTTTATCTGTAGGAAAATTGCCTCTAAAATAATGCCAGGTAGCTGGAAAGAACCACAGAAGAAGGTAATGTAAATATAAATGTGTGTTGCTAGTATAAGACAAAAAACACACACAGATATCTCCTTTACTAATCACCTCTTCATATGATCGAATCTACACAAACAGACTGACAGCCTGGACTGCTCAGGGTAAGTGGAGGACACTCTGCCAGTAGTAAGATGTAAATGTTGATTTAAAATAATAACTTGCTTTTTTATTTAGTATGCTCTCTACATTGCCACTGGAAGAGCATTTGATTTCAGTCAGGTCAGTGGTTTAAGTGTAATATTTGTTTGAATATTGTGATTTTTTATTCATAGAATTTATTGTAATTTCCCAATTTACATTTTTTAGGAAGACATGCCAAAAATTAGAAGATGGTGGTGTCATCTCTTACTTCACAAAGCCAGCATTAAAGGTGTGTAACTTTTCAAGCTTTTTTTAAGGGAAGATCAGTTATAAGAATTTGTCAGCTTACAGTATTTCTAAATTTTTTTTATCTTCCAGCCAAGACGTCGGTCTTCACTTTCCACACGAGAAGAAGGACATTCTGTGCCCCACGGGCAGTGCTTCGTAATTATCAGTTGAAAAGCTTTCTGACACTAATTTTATATATTAGAACTTCACAAAAAGACTTTGACCAACTGGTCACACAGCAGATCTCCAGTGAGGCTGTCAGTAACTTGTGTCTCTCGTCAGCCCTGCGGTGTGTCAGTGCCGTTATGGGGGCAGAGAATGGTGGTCTTAAAAAGGAGGGTTTTGTGTGCTTGTGCTCTAACTGATTTATTAAATGGCAATTATTTCTGCTTCCAGCAATTCCAGACAAGATAGGAAAGAGCAAGGACTTTTCTCCCCCACCCTTCTTTTCCATTACTAAAGAATATGAAAATCTTGACTGAATTATTTATGCCAGTACAATCATATTAAGCATATTTATGGTTACATTTAGTTAGCAAATTGTACCTCACAAAGGCACAGTCCTGTCAGGTATGTAGTGAAATGACTCTTATGGCACAGCCAATGCCTTAAAGGTGATGACTTTCTGTTTCCTTTTCAATATCATTCAGAAATCAACCAGTCTAGAATGGAGTGATCGCTTGCTTCAGGTAAACACTTTCCATTATGTATAACTTTTTAGATGTAGCATTTCTATTGTAATATGTTTGGGTGAATGTTTCAGCAGTTTTTAAAGCATGCTTACTAAACTGGGAACAATTAAATTACATATTATTTGAAATTATGATATTTGAAATGATGAATTTGGCCTTCACAAGTGACAATGCTGTGCTAATTGGACTCTTTGTCTTTCAGGGACTCACTTCAGTACAATTCCAGTAGACGTTCAGATTGAACTGAAATGGGTCTTACAGCAATGTATTAGTAAATAAAATGAATGCTTTTTTCACTACAGAGCACTTAGTCATTTTGAATTATTTGTGCACTTTCTGAATGGTTTCTAACTAGACATGACATTACCTTGAAGATGAACTGCTGTGGTTGTACACTGGAGTTTATTTTTTTTCTTTTTCACTCCACCTCATGCCTACAGGCAGTAGAGACAAAAAGCGAGAGAAATCAATTGAGCTAAGCATTCCTATGACATGCTGTGGTCATATTGGTGTGTTCATTTCATAAGCCAATTTGATTGTTCTTTGAGTAAAAGTGGAGTTAATATATTGATATTCCTAATAAAGTACTTGACAACAAAACATCCTAACTGCTTGTGACTGGCTGGATGCCAACAAAGACCAACTTGTTGGGACAGTCCTCCGGCCAAGAATTCTGGAAATGGACGAGGATGAAGTTACATACACAATTGAAAAATAAGAAGAAAGGGGAGACGACGAAGAGACTGAAGAAGTCATGTCCACCTTCTTATTTACTTTTGAATGCCTGAAGGACATGAACTTTTTTCTTGATGAGATACGGGTTAAAAAAATATTCCCATCAGTTGCTGCTGTTCGACGAATTAGATTTTTGTGTTTTTTTTTTTCATGTGGAAAAAACCTACCGTGATGTAATTTTGTTCAGTGGACTTGATCAGTGATTCACTGTAAAGAAAAGTGGGGATGGACTGGCTTTCTGACCTGCTTCAATAGTTCATTGTCTACTGAAATGACCAATGTAATGGATGGAGGACACAGATGGATGTCCCAACTGGGATTGTGTGCTTTATTTCTTTAAAATAAATTCATATTTGAACCTGGATCTTATGTGTGTGTGTGTGGTTGTGTGAAGGGTTTGGGTGCTAAAATGCCCCCCACAGGTTACACTCCCCTATGTGGTTATTATAACAGTCTGTTTTGATACATCACTTTAATTTTCAAAACCTAGACTGTTGGCTTGCAAGTTCAAGAAGGGAGTCTAATTAAAAGCAAAAATTAGTTGGGGGAAAAAATGTACAGCCCCTGGGACTGAATATGAGAACCACTTTATGAAACAATGCCATGCATGTTACAAATCAGGATTATTAATATATATATAATGTGTGTGTCCGGACACCACACCAGCTCCATCATTAAAAATGCTGCTGACATCACCATCATAGGCCTGATCACCACCAATGATTAAATGGCTTGCAGACAAGAGGTCTACCTGCTGACTCGGTGGTCCCAGGACAATCTGACCTTTCATGGCCAAAATTTAAGGAGCAGGTCATAGACTTCAGAGAATGGATTAAGCTGTGGTTTGTTTTTGTGGGGTGTTGTGGAAATGGTGAGCTTGTTTAAATTTCGTACAGTAACAATCACTGATGAATTGAGGAGGGAACAGCATGGTTTGCCTATTGCCAAGTTCACCAATGCCTTCCTGAGATGTCTCACATGTGCTGCCTGGAGTCCATCTTCACTGGCGGCATCACATCCTGGTAGGGCACACACGCGAGGGTGGTAAATGCCACAAACTATTACTGGCACCCAGCTGTCTTCTGTCCAGGATATCTAGAAGACATTCTGCTAAGATTATTACACACTCGGCCATCCTGCACAAGTGTTTTTCTTAATCCTCCCTTCTGGCAAATAGTAAAGAACCAATGGCTAAGTATGGCTTGAAAGAAAGTGTTTAGTTAAAGAGTTACTGAACAGCCAATCATAATAAGAAATGTAAGAAAAAGACTAGGTATAAATATTTGTAATATACCTGAATATATATATCTACTGTAAATTGTATTCTATATCTTTGTTGTGTTTTATTATATTATTACTGTTCTGAGAGGCATGTACAGTAAATAACAATATTATTGTACTGTATGCACAAGACAATAAATACTGTATGTTTAATGATAAGATCACCTTGGGATAATTCCCTGCTGAAAGCACACTGTAACTGATCCACTATTTATTATTATTAGTAGTTGTAACAGTTTTTGATATTTATAAAAATTTTACAAAGACGCGACTCAAAGACAGTTTGAGTTTATGTTGGTATAAGTTGGGTCTTTGCAATCAAATTAAATGTTGCACAAAAAAGGTTTAAGAACAATCACGATTGTCTCAAACTGAAAAGTTAAAAAATGTAAAATTATATAAAATCTACTGGCTGTCACATGCCTTTCAATTGATATGGACATGACATCCAGTATTTCACACATGCAGCTTTTAGTAATGAAAACGTTGATGGATCAAATCAATAAATAAATGACTGTTTCCTAAAATGTTTCCTTGTCGGTTTTAAAACTAATTTTATATGTAGCGCTGTTTTTGAAAGCCTTCTAAAAATAATGAAGCTTTATTATTGTTTCACATGTGTATAATTTGCTAGTGGGAATATAAAATACATTTATAAATTGAAAATCTATAGGTATGAGTTTCATGAGGCACATTCCGTTTGAAACACTGGATAGTAATAAGATTTGTTACTTTTACTATAATGTAACACTTCAGGGGAAAACGTAATGAACAACCATTCAAAATAGTAAAAAAAAACAACATAAAACTGTACTTTATATCGACGAAGTGTTAGAATCATGAAAGAGCTTAGAATGATTTGATAGCATAAGTATGAAACTGGAAGTCATTTATGTTTGACCAGATAGAAAACTGTTGTAATTTGTACAACTACAGCATCTACAGCATTCTGTACAACGAGCGCGTCAACACTGTCTCGCAGAGGGCATGATACGAGTGATGCTGGGAAAGGGCGTTATGATAAATTGCGTCATTACATGCGTGTGTACTATGTTGTGCTCTGAAGAGGCGTTCCGTGACTGAACCTATGGGCATTCCGTGATATGGAAGGCGTTCCGTGAGGTATTGCAGTCTGCAGCATGACTCTGTTGGTTCAGTCTCTTCCTGTGCATTCCCTGTGTGTGCAGAGAAAGAGACACACACAGGTACGTGCGTGCGACAGACAGACAGACACGCAGGCCCGCCCAAGAGACAGACCGACACGCGCGCGCGCAGGCAGGGAGGCCCACGTGAGAGACGGACGGACAGACACGCACGCACACAGGCCCACGCGAGAGACGGACAGACACGCACGCACGCACACACACACATGCGCGCGCAGGCAGGCAGGCCCACGCGAGAGATGGACAGAGAGACACACTCACACACACAGGCAGGCCCACGCGAGAGACGGACAGACACGCATGCACACACGCACACGCACGCACGGACGCACACACACACAGACAGGCAGGCCCACGCGAGAGACGGACTGACTGACTGACTGACAGACAGACAGACAGACAGACAGGCACGCACGCACGCACGCACGCACGCAGGCCCACGCGAGAGACGGACAGACACACACACACACACACAGGCAGACAGGCCCGCATGGATGACAGACACGCACGCACACACACACAGGCGCACGCGTGCATTGTTGCAATGTTACTTTTCTTGGTTGTTTATTAGATTACGGATTTTTAAAATGTTCATTTTTTCCCTGTGCTTAAAACTCATTAAAAAAGGTGTTTTTAGCGAGCGGGTCGTAAGGCTATAGCGCAAACTGTTACAGTGTTATTTTTCTCTGTTGTTCAAGGTTTTCTTAGTGTTATTCAATGTTTTTACATTTAGTTTACTATTACGCTGTGCATTCAATGGTATAATTAACTATATTTGTGCTTAAAATCTTAAAAAAATATATATATATATATTTACATACAGTTCATACGGTCTGGAACAGATTAATTGTATTTACATACAATCCTATGGGGGAAATTACTTCGGTTCCACTGTATTACTTTCCGACAAAATTACAGGCATTTTACGGAAATAGAAACCAGTATTACTGAGAGAAAATTAAAGGCACACAATACAATGACGCATATTACAGCCACATACAAGGTCCCTTGCCATTTAATATAGACTGTTCATACTAATGTTTATGCACTACTGTTCTAGCGCCCGTTATTGTAACGGGCTTAATGTCTAGTTTCAAATAAAGAGAATTCAGGCACCAAAGTAAAATGCAAGAGACCCAGAATCTTGCATATGTATTCTCTCATGTTCATTGTGTTATTTGTGCCTTGTAGCAGTGCTACCATTGGTTAGAACTGCATCTCCCAGCAGTCCTTGCAGGGCTGTTGGGGGCAAAAGGTGGCCAGAGGGGTTCAAAAGGAGGGCAGGGGACGAAGAGAAAAAAGTTTTTGTTTTGGTCGTTTGCTGCTTGTATTTATCTGTGGAACTGCCTGTCGTTTGCCTGCTTTACATCTTCGTGTCCTGGATTGTGTTGTCTGTTGGGGTCTGGAATCATTCGTCTACCTGTTTACTGTTCCTGAGGACGTTGTCTGGATTATTTGGCTTTCACGGAAGAAGGAGCGCTCCTGAACCATTCATCTGTCAACTTACTTCAGCAACTACCGGTAGGACTGTGTTTTTCCATTTCCCTCGCTTCATTCAAATCACTGGACATAACTTCACCGCTATTATTTCATACATGGACTTTACTGCGTGTTTGTCATGTTTATCTGTTAATTGTAATATCGCCGAAGGGATCAGGGGTGGTATTATTGTTTTCATTTAGTAATTTAATTTCATTATACTTTTTTGTCGTTTAAGTTCCCAGTGCGTTTTCTTTGTCTCTGTAGTGTGTGTGGGTGTGTGTCGTGCCAAGGCTGGGGTTGTCCCTGGTAATCCTCATATAAAATAAATAAATCACCGTCTTTCTCGACGGTGTGAATCTTAGCGGCCTCTGACCGCTACAGCCTTGTGTAACCTTCTTCTGTGCTGCTCTTTTCTTCAGTACACTTAAGGTAACAAAAGACAACAACATCAGTTGCCTTGAATTTCTGGTATTTTATTTCCTTGATGTCTGGGAAAATAAAAAGAAATACAGTGTAATGGAGTCTCCTGCACATATTCTAGCCTGGGTACTCCTTTTTCTAACCTTCCTCCACCAAACCAAATTCCCATCTAAGACAGGATCAGTCCACCAAACTACGCCCTGGGCAGGAGCCTGAAACACTCAGTCTCCCAATAAAGGTTTCTGCCAATGTTAAATAAACCTTGAACAAAATGGGACACAACAAATTTTGGGGAAATATGATATATACTGTATATACAATTATATACAGTATATATAATGAAGGGCGGCACGGTGGCACAGTGGGTAGAGCTGCTGCCTCACAGTTAGGAGACCTGGGTTCGCTTCCTGGATACTCCCTGTGTGGAGTTTGCATGTTTTCCCCATGTCTGCGTGGGTTTCCTCCCACAGAACAAAGATATGCAGGTTAGGTGCATTGGTGATTCTAAATTGGCCCTAGTTGTTAATAAAACAATAATTATCATTCTAAACCGGAACTAGATTCCTGAG
>NC_053159.1:75109365-75140984 GCF_016835505.1 Polypterus senegalus | reverse complement strand
AAAGCTCATTTTTACTTGAAATTGAAAGTTCAGAATCTTTCAGTCTCGTTTCAGATCTGAACTCAAGCTTTAATTATTAAACTGTAAATATTTTCATTTCTTTCAACCCATAACAGTGCAATATTAATAACATAATTGTGTTAATTTGTTTGATATCATTAAGTTTAATAATCTCATGATATTTAATTAAAGAGTGTCCCAGTGAAAATCATCACTGCCTAACAACTTTTAGAAGGAAAATATATGACATTCAACAGATTTTCAATAATTGGTTGAGTTTATTTCAATTTTTATTTCAGTTCAAAGGGAAAATGGATAAACCCCTAGTTATTAGGTAGTTGTAGTTAAAGTCATTCAACATGTGACTGTCAGAACTCTGCTACTTTAGAGGAAAACTCATTTGATTCATCCTCAAAGTGCATAAAACAAAGACATAATAAAGTCCAGTTCTACCCATCTGTCATTAACACTGCTGGAATGCTGCTAACCAGCAGCAGGCATATGAGAGAACACGCCTTGCTACCAGCCAATGATGGTGCCAATAATGCTCAGGATTTAAAAACGCATTAGTCTTAAATCTAAATGTAATAGGTTTCACAAAAATGTTCTACATAAGATTTCACCATAAGCCCATCAAAAGGCCAACTGTACTCACTGAAAAAATAAATGCAGTATTTTCTAAAATGAGAAGACTACAGTTATAGCTTGTCTACTTCCATAAAAATGGTCAATTTATTATAGACCATCAGACCAACAACACAGTCTGATCAGTGATGCACTGCAACTTGTCAAACACAAAAACCTTGTCAGGTGCGATTTTAGACAAGATTCAGCTGGAAAATTCAAAGGTGATGTTGCCCTTAAAAATATCTTCATTGAAGGCATTCTCTGAAAGTGTTGTCTACATTCCATAATGACTAAACTGTCGCCAGGAGCAAAGAAAGAGAACCGTTGGCATACTGCAATTAGGCAGATCAAGTGCCAGCATTGCTGGGTACAATGGATTAAGTTACTTCAATGTGTCCTGACTGTAGGCAAGGTCTCAGCAGATTGGCAGAGTCACAACTGTCCTGAGGAATGGTGTGTAGGTGTTGCCTTAAACTGCCTTCTTTCCTGAAGTTAACCCATAAAGCACCACTGGGTTGCCATTGACCGTAACATTTCCTAACTTTACTATGTCAGACCCCTTGTGCAGAAGTGGGATAACATCCCACAACTGCATATTTAGAAGTTCATTGTCATTAAGCAACAGTGGAGTTAAGCCGCTGCTGTGGAAAACACCCTGCATTGTTCCTGTTCCAAAGAAGGTAGGAGCCTCTTCACCTAATGACTACAGACCAGTGCCACTTACGTCTCACTTCATGAAGACCTTTGATAGAATGGTCCTGGGCTATACGAGTCTTGTTGAGGAAGACCCACCTGGATTGGAGGATGGAATTATCTATCTGCTTCACAAGGCTTATTCTTCACCTGGACAAAGCTGGCAAAACTGTGAGGATTATGTTTTTTGGTTTCTCCAGTGCCTTCAATACCATCCAGCCATCCCCTGTGGCCAAATTCAGAGATATGCAGGTGGATGAGCCTATGGTGTCCTGGATAATGGACTATCGGTCAAGCAGACCGCAGCTGGTGAGACTCAAGGACTGAGTTTTTCATACGGATATGAGAAACACTGGAGCACCTCAAGGAACAGTCCTATCACCTTTTCTCTTCACTCCATACACCTCTGACTACAAATATAACACTAGGTCGTATCATTTGCAGAAATTCTCAGATGATTAAGCACTTATGGTGGTGTATTATTGGGTGTATTGATAAAGGAATGAAACAAACTACAGGAGTCAGGTGGAGAAGTTTGTTTCTTGGAGTAAAAAGAACTGTGTGCATGTTAACATCACCAAAACCAAAGGTTTATTGAGTAGTGGATGTTGAGGTGCTTGGGGGTCCACATTAATTTCAGGATGAAATGGTCTCATGACACAGTGGAAATATATAAGAAAGGGCATATCAGGCTCTTTTTCCTTAGGAGTCTGCATTCCTTTAATGTGGGAAGTGACATTCTTCTCATCTTCTACAACTCTGTGATGGCCAGTGCCATTTTCTATGCTGTGGTCTGCTGGGCTTGTAACTTAACTTCAAGAGAGGCCCACCAAATCAACAGACTAAATAAAAGGCAAGCTCGGTTATAGCATGCACTCTGGACCTCTTGTAGGTCACAGGGAGGGACTGAATTAAAACAAACCTTAGTGTCATTATGAACAATGCTGCAAAGCCTCTCTGTGACAGAATAACGCTGAGCAATTTCAGACAACAAATTATTCAGCAGAAGTGTATTAAGAAACACTCCTTTATGCCAACAGCAATACATCTGTATAATGCAAAATTTTGACAGTGACAGGCAAAACATTAAAATTTTCTTGCTTTAAAGTCATTCTGGTGTGTGTTTAGACCAAATTGAGTTTATTTATTTATTTATCAATCTACATATTTATGTATTTATTTATTTAAAGACCTTCCATAAAAAGCCAAATTTAATGCCAGATCCACACCTACATTCAGGATTTGTCTGAGTTACAGCCATGTATCTGACCATTTTGTTCTAGCAGTTAGATTTTGTACATGAACACCACTATTCAATATGTAATACTGACTTTTTTTTGCTTTTAAAATCATGGCAGTCAAGCCCTAACAAGGGGACAGTAGCAGCAACTTTTTGCTCCATAATTACATGAAACTCTGATCCCCTTTTTTAAGCATGATATGAAGCATACAGAAAGCATCCCTGATCTAATGCAGCTAGTTATGTGGATGCTTTTCCTGACAAATGGATAATGCTGCTGCTTTGATGCTCTTTATTTTTGATCTGTCAGGATAGGAGTAAAAGTAGTACTTAAGTAGTTTATTTATTTCAAATTGAATATTCCTTCCTCCAACAGTAAGATTTAAACACCTCGTAGAGACATCTGTAATAATAATGTTATTTTATTTTAAAAATATAAAGAAAATGTACTGGACACAGCATATTGCAGCTGTTAGACAACCAGTAGATATATTTTAAGAAGTAGCTTCATTCAGCTGGCCAAGAGTAAAAAAAATTTTTTCAAACAAGGGAAAAGCAGTAATTCTTATAATGCATGCAAAGAGCAATTATTAATGCAGACAGCTTTGTGGAAGTCCCCATTCAAAAATAACTATAAAAAGAGCCAACTTGCTCTGAAACATGGAAAGCTCAAGTGACTGTGGTAATACAGTCAAAACTTATGCTTGTGTTCTCAGTCACATATGTTCTACTAGTTACAGCTGCTTTCTCTACTAATCTAACATAAAATAATAAGAATTAAAGTGTATGTAATACAAAAGATATGCACCAATAGAGTAGTTAGTGAGACCGAAACCTGACAGTCCTGTTTACAAATGTGTGTCTTGACATAAAAAGTGAAAAGAAATTCAGTTAATATCATTTGAATCACAAACCTTTTTCTTCAACACTGTCATTCACCTGGCAAGCCACCTCAGCTAGTTTAATATCGCTACTGAATGACTCGCCTTGAACTAAGTTGCTGTTCATACAGGTGCCAATTTTTGTGATGATTTCTTCAGTAGCAGTGAGGCTTTGTTCAGCTTTAAGCAGCAGCTTTTGAATTCTGTCATGATCATCCTGAAGGCTGTTTCTGAATCAGAGGAGAAAGAGAAACATTTATTATGGAAATGCATATACAGTATATATTTTTCATAAATATTTTTACTTTTTATAACATTTTTCAGCAAGTTTTCATTTATTAGGAAGTAGTCTTAACTATTACATTATAAAGTACAAACTGTGCTACTTATCAGCATGAACCTAACCTGCAAACTAAAATTAAGTCTAGTGGAAATAATATACAGTATATCTTTAACAGCAGAACAACCACCTCTTTAATGTGGAGTATTGTTTTTGGCAACACTTAATTCACTGAATTATTAAAGGACTGTCCCTACTTTGCAGCGAAGTACTGCCTTAAAATTTTTATTAAGAAGAAAATTAAACCATTTTAAACTGAGGGAAAATATACCAATAATTATTTGCTAAGGATCTCTTTGAATACCATATTGTGAGTTCGGCCCTCCGCTTGTAATATGACCAAGCTGTGCGCTGAGCTTACTCTTGAGCATGCAACATACAGTTGGCCATGTGAACAGTATACTTGTTTCAAATCTCACAGCTTGGATTGCTGCTGTCGTACTCGATTTGAGTTTCATGGTTTGTTTCAATTACGACAGTATTTATAGGACTTGTGTTGAAGAGACATTCAGCATCTGTCAAGCATTGTAAGCATACAACTGGTTTCATCGATAACTTCACATCCAGCTTTTGACAGTTTAAACATTCATAAACATCAAAGTGTCCACTACTGAAATTGTCACCTGTGAATCTAAGATGTTTAAGAGGCATTGGCGGTTGTCGAAAGGTGTAAAATATTTGGCCATTTCGGAACACTTGAAAGCAACAACCGAACAATTCAGCGGCAGCCATCAACTCACATGCAGATCCATAGGTTAAGGGCTTAAGCATTTCACTCTTATAGTGCTCCTGTGTAGTATAATTATCTCCTGTACCGTCATCAGTCCACACCTTGAACTTGTCCCAGTCATTCAATATATAAGACACAATGTTCCTCCGGATATCAAGAGTGAGCCTGATATGGCCGTGCAATATGTAACAAAGAGAATGGAAAAGGTAGATGCCATCTGGAAACCAAGTGGAAACCACTCGGTAAGTGACAGTTCTTTGATCGATGGTGATCACCTCGACAGACATGTTAATGGGGGTACGGTTGGAACGATAAAGGAAATGGGTACCTGAACAATGTAAAGTAAGTCTAAAATACCTACACAATAACTATAATCGTAATAAATGAACAATAAAACAGTGGAGAAGCCGTGGATTAAATAAAAAGGCTGTAGTTATCAGCAGGGAGACGTGAATCCTGTGGCGAAGCAAGGATGGGAATGTAGAGACTGGAGCGATGGATGGCCTTATATAGGCAGGCAGCCAATAATGTGGGAGGCGTTGGGATGGGGGATCCAACGCCTCCTCACACGGTGACCGAGCTGCAGGCTATGCACGATATATATGTACGTAAGTAGGATTCAGTTAAAGTTGGGAACCAGCGTACCAAATTTCTTGAAGATGGGCCCATAAGTAACAAAGACCGATGAAAAGTTTAATATGGCGGCTGACAGTGGCATCATACCACCGAAATAAGTACGTACAACGGTTTTGGTTAGCACGGGGAGCCACCTACCAAATTTCGTGAAGATGGGGTCAGCCTTCTACCTAACATGGGAAGTTGGAGAATTAGTGACTTTGGAAAGTTCAATATGGTGGCCGACAGTGGCGTCATACCATCGAAATAAGTACGTACATCGGTTTCGGTTAGCGCAGGGAAGCCGCCTACCAAATTTCGTGAAGATGGGGCCATAAATAAGAAAGTTCAATATGGCGGACGTTGTCGACCGTTATCGACCGTTACCTGTAGAATTTCGAAATGAAACCTGCTTAACTTTTGTAAGTAAGCTGTAAGGAATGAGCCTGCCAAATTTCAGCCTTCTACCTACACGGGAAGTTGGAAAATTAGTGATGAGTGAGTGAGTGAGGACTTTGCCTTTTATTGGAGGCACCAATATTGGCAACCTTAGTCAATAAAAGTAAAATGGACTGTAAAAAAAGTCTTTGTTTATTCTCTTGAGTTTTCATTCAAAATACTAACAAAAATCAAACCTTCAATTGAAGCAAACCCCTATTGGCAACGCTAGATGAATCAAATGAGTAAAATCTAAATGAAGTAAATATCCATTCATATTCTAATTTCATCTGAGTGAATAGGAATACTTAAGTTGTCAGCCATGATTTTCAGTTTCACAGGGGTATGAGTAAGAAGTCACATAAAGGCCAAGTTCCCTTAGTCATCCAACACAATAGGAAAGAGTCAAGATAAGTTTAAAGGAACTGAAGATGTTAAAAAAATAGCCTGGAAAAGACCGTTTGTCATTATTGACTCCATGTATAGTGACGAGGATGGTTCAAGTGAACAAAGAATCTCCAAAGGACACAGTTGGAGAACAGAAAATGTTAACTCGGTGTTTTGGCCAGAAAGTCTACAAAACTGCAAGCAGACGTAACCTACATAGCCACTTCCACCTGACCTATAAGTACTTCCATCGGGCAATATATAGGAGAATTAGGTAGACACTGTATTTAACTTACTGTATATCAGGCCAACTCAAATGAGAATCGTACATTGACAGTTTTCTGACAATAACACCTTTTCAATCATATACATAAATATGGGCCATTCTGTATATTAAATATATTGTGTGGCAGCAAGTCTAAAGATATCAACAACGTAAAAGAAAAAAAAAAAAACTTTTACAAGCTTGAATACCCCGGTTATTTATTAGCTGAGATATTAAAAAAAGTGTAATTATTCACATCTCATTTAAAACACATACATTACACAGTCCCCACATGCCTTTTTCCAATTTCCAGGCAAGTTTATTATCACAATGAACGAACCAAGTGACCTGACAATACAGCAAACTTTCAAAGGGTAAAGGTGTACAAGTCAGCTTGATTTGATGGAACAGAAGACTAAACTAAATTGCTGCAAAAGCTCTGGTACTGTGCTTAAATTACGTATAGATTATAAACCCAAAAATGATTGAGAAAGTCAAGCACTATTTAGCCATATACTCTTATATTTAAAAGGAAAAGATTAATATAGTCCAATAATCTGCTTGCACATATATACATATACAGATATAAATACACACATATACATATATAAATACTTACATATAAGTATAAAAAATGCAAAAAAAAGTGTACTGTTTAGTTAAAATGCTGCAATTTGACCAGATAGTACATCTAAGTTAATAGATTTCTGTCCTGTTGTTTCTAAAGCAGTAAACAGGTAAAGAAATTAAGAGTGCAGCTCAAATGGGGCTGGCATCGAATGAAAAAGCATAGCTGCCCTGCACAAGACAAAGACAAGGCACGGCTTCACGTAACACGAACTGTGAAGTGAACAAAGAAAAGTTTGGAAAAACTCAATGACGGCGTTGTAAGCAAATGGCCTCCTTGGGTACACACAGTACTCCCTATTCTGTCATATTCTTTTAACTCCTAATATAGTATAAGCTACACTCAAACTGAAGCTGGATTGGATTGCCGAGTGCTCTTATGCACACAGACTTCAAAAAATGAAGAGTTCTTGCTGCTTGGTGTTAAAATACATGCAATATTATGCAAAAGTGGGATAAAGGAGTTAAAGTGGACTGGATATGCCAAATAAGAAAGAAATTATATTTTTGTACGTCTTGATTAATTCTGAGAGTCATATGTGACGGTGAGGATCGGCGTCACCATACTAGCTCAACCGGGAGCCTCTGAACCAACACCATCGATAATCATAGCCGGGATGAGCCTGGTAGATAAGGGCAAACACACACAAAGCAAGGGTAAGTGGAAAAGTGAACAGGTGCTTTTACAAAAATAATTCAAAAACAAAAGTGTCCAAAGAAATAGTGCAGTGGTTCCAAAAATCTTCAAAAAATAAACAATCCATAAAAACGATAATGATATGGAGATTCAAATCCAAATAAAATTCAAACCATCTTAAAAACATATGCATGAGCCTCGGTACCCCTTTAAAAATTTGACTTCTCTTCAGCTTGCCCTCTCCAAACCTTGAAGCCCGAGGAGAAATCTACCAGAAGGTGCAGACAACCTTCACCTGGCCCGTGTCCTCGTTGCCAATCCAACGGCGTCTGCAGGAAGCCGCTGTGCCCACTTTTACAATTCTGCAGCCCCCTTTAAAACACTGGGGAGAATTACAGATGAAATTGCCTAACTGCAGCCCCAGGATGCCAAGCCAATCAGACTGCCTGCACATGCCGGTAAGGCAACAGATGGTTACCTGCTCCATTGCCCAGCATGAGCCACGGACCACACGTCACACCATACAGTTGCAGGGCTATTTGCCAAATGCAGCGTCAGCTGCCATGAAAAACTGCTTGGTGCCACTTGTCACCCATAAAAGATACATATCACAAACACAAATTTGTTACTAATAATTTAGCTGTGTGATTCAACTTTTATGCAGTTTATTGACTTGTTCAATTAAAACCACTATACATTTTTCTAAATGACAATAATATTTGCCAAATTCATGCAGAAAAATTTACTTTTACGGTGCAGATCCTTTGAAAAAGTGACTCATCTGGTGCCATTAGTCACATGACTAAATTAGGTGCCCGTTCACACTGAAAAAAATCAAAACTCAACACATCCTCAAGCCACACCAGTTATAAAGAATTGATTTTACTCAGCTTTACTAAAGCCTAACACTAAGCATTTATACTGGTAGTGATATGCCTCAGGAATCTAGTTCCTGTTTAGAATGATAATTTTTGTTTTATTAACAATATGTTTGCTTATACTTTTCTCTCTTAGTGACACTTCTCTGAAAATTTTGCTTGAATGGAAGAAAAAAAAAATCACTGTTTTATCATATGAAAACAGTTACTGTATTTATTTATGTATGGCTCCTACAACCTATACATTTGTGAACACTATCCAGCACTGTATGAAAAAGCACTTACAATACTTCTTTATTTTTACTCTACCTACATGTTTTAAATGATATTTTCTGTCGTTAAAGCTATAAATACAAAACAAACTGTTTTCAAGTAGAATTAGCTTTGAGACTGACTTCAATGTCTATGAAACTTAATATTAAAAACTTATGCAAAATGCAAGCACAAGGCTCCTGTAAATATTTTGTGATTATAACCATTGATCTGTATGAATATACAGTATAGTATTTTACCAAAATGTATGTAATCAGTATGTATGAAACCAATACTTATGTGAATTTCCCCTTGGGATTAATAAAGTATCTATCTATCTATCTATCTATCTATCTATCTAGTACTGTTACCTTACAATTTCCTTGTCATCTGACATCTAATTTGCACATTCTGTTGTTGAATATAGGTCTATTCATCCATTGAATAAAAACAATTAAGTTTTATGGCATTGCAATATTACGCAAAACTTGTGATCTGCAACTTTTATGTTGGAAAAGTGGTCCTTGGATGTAAAAAATGTTCTGATCTGTTGCTCTAGGGTCTTCCCTTGGTAGTTTCTCATACAGAGGTAAAAGGACTCAAAGCACATTTTAAAAATTATAATGGGGTTCATAAGCAGAGAAAGGAAACTCTTTAAATCCTACTACTTTAAACTCATACATACCAACCATGTAAATACAGTGATACCTTGGTATACGTCCGCTTTGGAATAAGTCCAACTTGGTATACGTCCTGTTTGGACATGAAAAATTTTGTTTGGAATACGACTCGTGTGCTACCCTTGTTTACCTCTCTCGAGAGACAAAGCCATGACTGCCCACGAGCGTCAGTATGGCAGTTGCTAGCAATCAGTGAACAACCCACGTGCTACCTGTTGTACATGATTGTTCAATGATGCTTTTGTCCATTGCTTTATGTTCTGGTGTTGATTGCTATGATCTGCGTCTTTTGAGACGTATGACTGCCGGAGGGAGGGGTGTGGTTTAGAAGGCACGCTGTATGAAGAGTTGGTTAAGCATGGCTCAAAATAAACAGCATTCGAAACGTTATTCTGAGTGTGTCACTACTTCAATCTAGAGAACACTACACAACCCTTGTTTACCTCTCTCAAGACAAAGCCACGACTTCCCACGAGCATCAGTACGCCAGTTTCTAGCATTCAGTGAACAACTCGCGCTATAACTCGCTCTGAATTTTCACATCATTTTGTGTTTTTTTTTGCGTAATTTTGAATTGATTGTTGAAAAGTATGAAGGTGGCATGCGTATCTGGGACATGGCTGTTACATACCGTATGCCGAGAATGACGGTATCTACGATTGTGAAAAAGAAAGACGTTATTAAAAAGTAAATTGAGGTTAAATTTTCATTTATTTCATCTAATTGCTTTTGTATTTATGTATTTTAGTATTAAGCAGTGTTTAAATTATCTTAAACAACCCCATCAATGTATAATATGCCAATAACAATAGGATTTTTTTTCATAGGAACGGATTAATCATTTTCCCTTTATTTCTTATGGAAAAAATGTATTTGGTATACGTCCTGTTTGGTGTAAGTCAAAGAATCTGGAACGGATTAAGGACGTATACCGACGTACCACTGTATTTGACTCAGTACTGATGTAAATGTGTTAAAAGACTAGAAACCCCAAGCCCAATTTCTTTTACCCAAACAAACAAATCAGGTTATTTTGCATCCTAAATCACTACTTGGGGTGGCGGGGTGGCGCAGTGGTAGCGCTGCTGCCTCTCAGTTAGGAGACCTGGGTTCGCTTCCTGGGTCTTCCCTGCGTGGAATTTGCAATTTCTCTCCGTATATGCATGGGTTTCCTCTGGGTGCTCCAGTTTCCTCCCACAGTCCAAAGACATGCAGGTTAGGTGCAGTGGTGATCCTAAATAGTCCCTACTGTGTGTGTGTGTGTGTGTGCCCTGCGGTGGGCTGGTGCCCTGCCCAGGGTTTGTTTCCTGCCTTGCGCCCTGTGTTGGCTGGGATTGGTTCCGGCAGACTCCCGTGACCCTGTAGTTAGGATATAGTGGGTTGGATAATGGATGGATGGAAATCACTACTTCTAGCATTGGGCATCATTTTGCTGTAGCATTGCTTGCCATTCATATTTTGGTTACCTTAACATTCTGGTGGCGAACACAGAAACACATAAAACACTTGACCATGACAACACTTTTGGAATAATGGTAGAAGGTTTAAACTTATAATGAGAACAAATTAATTTTTCTCTCAAATTAGGAGTAAAACTTATTATGGACACTACATGGTTAGTAAGGTTATACATGTTATAGTTGACACTGTAATGTAATTTAAAACACACATTACAAAACTAACCAAAACATATTTTACCATGTTAAAAATGTTGTATATATAGATATTTTCTAAATATGCAAGATACTGAAAAATTAATTCATGTATTATTTTCTACTAGGATTGACTACTGCAATGTGTTACTCACTGGCTGTTTAAGAGTTTCTTTATACAGCTTTCACTTAATTCAAAATGCTTTTGCAGGAATTATTATACAAAACAGAAAATACGAAGACAAAACCCCAGTTCTAAAGTCCTTACACTGGCTCCCAGTTAAGCTTAGGGCTGATTTTCAAAAATCTGCTTTTAATTTATAAAGCCTTAAATGGCCAAGGCCCTGCTTACTTATCTTAGCTTGTCATTACTTACAAACAAGAATGCACATTAAGATCTAGATACTGGTCTACTTAAGATTCCAAGGATTATAAAACAACAGCGGGAGATCAAGCTTTTAATTACAGCACCCCAAAGCTCTGTAATGATCTGCCTGCTAATAAAAGAGATGCCCCTTCCGTCTCAGCTTTTAAATACAGGCCGAAGACTTGCTGCTATAGCATACCTAGACTAGCTGCTGATTAGCTGTGCATACTGCAACTATTACTAACCCGCTGTTTCCTCTGTTTCTCTTCTAAGCATCTGGATGTAATACTTGGTGCCACTGTTCTACTACTAGGTAGTTCTCCTACATATGGAAAAGTCATCTCGGTTTCTCTCATCGTATTGGAGAGCCAGCACAGACTCCACTATAGAAAACCCAGGAGTGGGTAGGCAGCCATTTAGAAAAACGTCTCCAGGACCGTGACTTTGTTTTTGACTTTCTCTTTTACAATTTTAACCTCCATCGTGATAAACTGGCAATAGTTTATCAGTTAATTAATGGATGGATATTGTTGGTCTCCATTTATGTTTAATAGGTTTCTACCTTGTAATCTGTATTTATATATGTACAAACTCTTTGTTTAGTAAATGTTATAATTGATACTTGTATTTTAATGGAGAGTTGCTCACAGAGTTCTGCATCTGCTCTCAGTGAAAGGCACTATAAAAAAAAAAAGTTGTATTTTACTGTATTGCGTAAGGGGAGGATTTCAATAAATAATCAGGTCAGACTGAGGTTGCCAATACCTGTCTTAATAATTCTGTCTGCATTTGAAGCTGCACATTTAGCTGTTCCACCTCTGCTTTGTGCTGCATTTCAGTGAGTTTTTGTTCTTCACTAAACATGACAGTCTGTTGCAAATTTTTCTCAGCTTCAATTTCCTCCTGAAACAAATGGAATAATATTCAAATTACATTTCTTGTACGATAAAAAGTTCAATTACTAGTTCAATTAATTATAGCAGAACCCAGACTGTTTGCAATGAAATATCACTGTACATTTTTACCATGCTTCCAAACAACCAAAAATCCAAACGTATTAAACATTAAATTCACTCTAATGAATTAGTTGACAAAAATGGCTCTACTGCAGATGACACATTAGAATTTAAAAACTGTGCATCTGGTAGAATATGGTAGACAGGTACATTTCTAGTTATCAGTATACAATACTGATGTATGTTTTTCCGATGTTTTATATTCTTTCTAATTGAATTAAAGGAGCTGAGAGCACAGAGAAAACCGATAGGAAATTTACCTCTGAGCCAGTTCTGCTCACTTTACTGAATGTCATAAAGGGTTTGTACCAGATAGACAACCTGATGATGCTCCTGAAAATGTTACGTCTTCAGGGGCCTCATGTATAAAAGTTGCGTAGTCAAAAAAATGTTGCATGTGCCCGTTTCCACGCTCACATCAAGTCAAGCCAAGTGAGGTTGGGGAGCATCCACTGGTACAGTGCGTTGCCGCACCGAGGACATGACAAAACAACTCGGGATCCCAGATGGAAGAAGCCCAAGCAGACAAACGGTCCAGTCCCATCCTACGGAAATGACCGTCTCTATCTGCCGCAGCCAGGTGTTATGTGGGCGACCCCTTGGCCTGGACCAGCCACTCGGGTCCCCAACAATGAGGATCCTACGACCTGGATCACCCTCGGGGAAATGCGCCACGTGGCCGTAGTGCCGTAACTGACGCTCCCTCACAATGCAGGCAATGTGCCTCATTTGGGACTCCATGAGCAACCGCTCATTCGACACAAAGTCAAACCAACGGTACCCAAGGATTGTCCGGAGAGACACAGTACCAAAGGAGTCGAGTCTTCATCTCAGGTTACTGGATAGCGTCCATGTCTCACAACCATATAGCAAGACAGGAAGCACCAGGACTCTAAAGAGTATAAAAACTAAATTTGGTGTAAAGCCACGCACATTCTCACAGTATGGAAAATAAAATGAATATATTCATGTATTAGCATAAATAAATATAGAAAAACATATAAGCATTAACCTTAGTGCAAATATTAATACAAGTCAGGCACACTAAGAAAATGGCTAAATAAAGGCACATGCCATATTTCTTTTTTAATTAGAGCTTAGTTCTAGCCACCAATAGCTTATTAGCTCGAAGACCAAGGAAGGGGAATGATAAAATAAGACAGCCCAAAGGTGGAAGAGGGGGGAACATCTGCAAAATCAAGGACGACTATAAAATAAGCGAAGCAGAAAAGTAAAGATAGATAGCAGAAAATAAAATTACCGGTGGTTCCCATAAAACACTTTTTTGACAGGTCAGCTGCAGAAAAAGGGGTCAGAATGAGCAGTGAATGAGCTGTTTTGAGCGAGGTCAGGATGATAAGAAATTATTATATAAACTGTGATTTTAGGCCTGTTCGGGGCTCAGCTCAATTTGGGTTGAGTCCGTGTTATTGTTTTATTGCAATAAACCTAACTAATCTGTTTGCCTTTAGCTTTTATTTAAAGTGAGAATCTTCAGCGTATTTTTCGCTTTCACAACAGCAGCCTCATATCAGGTGTACACACTTTTCTGCTTGGTTTTGCAAGCTGGCAGCACCAAGCAGCAAAGCAGTGCTACTGTTTCTGTGTTGTCTCCCTTTCTTTGTAAGATTCACATCTCAGGACGCCAGCTTAATTAAATACACTAAACTTAACCGCACATCATTTATAAATTTAAAACACCTGATTGTAATCAATCTGTAATAATATAATGGTGTACAGAATGGCCAAACGATTCCAATTACCATGGCCGCTGTGGCGTTGTTAGAGGACATCGCAAATGGTAGAATTAGATGAGAAAGCTTATTTAGTGATCATACTAATTTCTTGGCACATGATGATGAGTGGCTTCTAAGTCGATTTAGATTTTCAAGAGCTGTGTGCTGAACTGGCACTGGCTTTACAAAGACAGACTTTAAGAAATTGTGCTCTACCTGCTCCTTTGCAAGTTCTGCCCACTCTTGAGTTTTTAGCCGCAGGAGCTCTTCAGCGTGAACTTGCTGACCGATGGATATTCCTCAGTCATCACTGAGTCATGCCATGCCAGCAGTATGGGATGCTGCTATCCGCTTGTTAAGCAGATATATAAGATTTCCGTACACTGTGGTTGAACAGGCAAACATCAAAGCCCAATCTGCAGCAACGTCCGGTTTTCCCAATGTAATCGGTACGGTCAACTGCACACATAAGGCGCCTTCACTGAATTAATTTGTTTACGTAAACAGAAAGCTTTTTCACTTTATTAATGTGCAAATCATCTGTGATGTGAAAATGCATTTCAATAATGTTGCAATAAGATGGCCTGGCTCAACTCACAATTTATTCATCCTGAGAAATAGTAATGTTGGGAACATGTTGAAAGTTGAAAATAATGCTGTGCGTGATGGCGATCTTCTCAGTAAGATAAGACATTTAATATTACCCCCTTGGTCAGAATTGTATGTTATCTGTATGATGTAAGCATATAACATGATTACTTAGGTGACAGTGGTTACCTGCTGAAGACATGCCTTCGCGCCCTGCTCGCTCGCCAACCCACTGACTGAACATCAGTGATGTTGTAATGACCCCCATACTCGGACTCAGCAGTGGTAGAATGTACCATAAGACAACTTAAGGGCTGTGGGCGCTGCCTGGATAAGACTGGTGGAGTGCTGCTCTACTGTCTACAGACAGTGTGTCACATTGTGCAAGAATGTAGCGTGCTTTATAATGTGGCACACAATCGTAGTTTGCCCATACCTGAAGAGATGCGGTATGATGAACCTGACACTGAACCACCAAATGATCAGCCACATTGGACAGCATTGCAACTTTGATTGAATGTAATCAACAGAATGTAAAATCAGGTAAGAAGATGCACCATTTCTTTTTTAGGCAATTCATTTAATTTGTGGTCAATATCACACAGTATTTCTTTTCTGTGCCATTTTTGTGTGTGAGTAGCCAACGCCTGAAGATGTGGTCGGCACAGCAACAGCACCATCATCACCTTAGCTACGTCTTCGGCATGGGGGTCAGCTTTTGCAATATTGTCTGGAACTGAATAAACAACACACCATCTGCTGCCGGCTTGTTTGTCTTATTAGACATACAAATTATTTAGAAGAGTATGGATAATGGTAAGTAAAAAAGAAATTACAACTCACTATCACCCGCGATGATGTCAGAATCTCTGTATTGCCAATAATTGCTGCAACTCGTTGCTCAAACGGCATTAGACCCGGGAGTTCAATACCTGCTCCAGTGGTGCTGACATTCAGATGGTGAGCTGTGACTCTCCTTTTCACAGCGACTTTGATGTCTCACCACTTCTTTTTTTTTTTTTGGGCACAGTGCGATATTCTGACCCTGAACTGTTGAGTGCATCCGCCATGCTATGCCACTCCACCAAATTCCTTTTATTGCTTATTACACTGCTTAAGGCACCAAACAGTACATCTTCCTTGTCTCTACTTCACTTAGCAGGACCTCCATTTTTTTTTTTCTTCCTAGTACTTTACCATTGTCTTTTTACAAAACACTGAACGAAAGGGGCTACTTATATTGATTTGCATATTCAAAGAGGTATAATTCTGGGAGGACTTGGGGTGGGGCAGCAGATGTTTGGACGTGTGTTACATTCTATGCACAGCATTATACATGAGGCCCCTGGTCATGTGACCACAGGAAACTGCAATTTGGAGCCTGAAAATGAGGCTCTACCAGGGTCAGGTCAGGTCACGTTGTTACGCATGCAGTGGCACAACGCCTGGACACACGACAAAACAACTCGGGATCCTGGTTGGCAAACTCCCTGACAGACAAGCAGTCGCACTCCCCTAAATGAAATGATCATCTTATGTGGGCGTCCCCTTTTCCTAGTCCAGCAGCTTGGGTATTCAACAATAAGGATTCTGGAGCCGGATCACCCTTGTGGAATGGGTTGTATTAAGCAGACGTCATTATCAAAGTACGCATAAATGAAAACGAGGCAGTGGCCATTTTACTGGGAAACGAGTTGGATGACCTTAACTATCGACTGTTGTGTGTTTGGCTGTAGTAACAGCAGCAAGAAAAACCCTAAGCTAAGTTTCTATTGTATATCGTCGGTTTGTAAAAATCAAGGAAAAGAAACTGAAGAACTAATGGAAAGGCGACAGAAAGCTTGGCTAAAAGCCATCAATCGGAAAAAACTTGAACGACCATACTGACAGGAAGTGGCACATTGTGTGTTCTGAACATTTCCTTACAGGTAGGTTAGATCACCACAAATTTACTTTTATAAACGCAGTAAATATATTTCAAACTGCAGTTTATCATTCGGGAATGCTATGCTAAGTAAAAAATGTGACGTGATTACTGACAGCATCAAAAGTTGCTATCTGGTCTACAGTTATAACACATATATACGTACACACTAGTGCCTTCCAAAATAGAGATATAAAAGTAACATAAGTAATGATGAAATGTTAAAAACACCCTGTACTCCATAGCGAGTTTTTATCTGTAATGTTTTGGCATCTCTTTAAGTAAATCCATTTTGAAAAGATTATTTGTATTATTGAAAGGGTTTAATTAAATACGAAGTACATTGGAACCTCGGTTTGCGAGCATAATTCGTTCCGGAAACGTGCTCACAATTCAAAGCACTCATATAAAAGTGAATTTCCCCATAAGAAATAATGGAAACTCAGATGATTCGTTCCACAACCCAAAACTATTCATATAAATGATTAATCTGTACTAATAAAAAGCAAAGCCCTCACTCACTCACTGACTGACTGACTCACTCACTCACTCATAATTTGGCAGGCTCATTCCTTACAGCTTACTTACAAAAGTTGGGCAGGTTTCATTTCAAAATTCTACGTGTAATGGTCATAACTGGAACCTATTTTTCTCCATATACTGTAATGGACTTCAGCTTGATGGCCGTGGAGGGTGGAGTTGCGTCATCACGCCTCCCACGTAATCACGTGAACTGACGCAGTACGTAGAAAACAAGGAAGAGCTCCAAAGCTTATTCATAAGTGCAGCTACTGCGGAAACAAAGCACAGTGTAAACCGTAAGTTTAAATGAAGTTTATAGACACGCTCACGCTATCGTTTGTCATGCCTTCGACGAATACTTCATTCGCGAGGTAGAACTTTAATTAGAAGACAGGAGGTATAAACGAGACTTTGGATCACTTTGTAACGGAGTTAAAATTGCTGTAGCGAGAAACTTTTAAGTGCCGGGTCTTAGTGTAATGGAAGGATTTTTCTCTGTAAAAAGCAAAGGTGAAATAAAGAGGGGGAGGGAATTAGGAGAGCAGATGGGCGTTGGTCGCTTCAGCGCAGAATCAGCTACAGAGACTAATGTTTTGGGAAAAACAGCCGGGAATGTTCTAAAGATACAGCCAAGGCTATGTAAGGAGTTGTTTTTCACTTCGAGAGGCTTTTTTCACATGTAAGCATATTACTGTGTCTTCTGGTATCAGGCACTAGTCTCAAGGCCGAGTAGAAGAAAAATAGCGCCGTGTCCCGTGGAAGGAGGGGGTATGCTGAAACTGATCACTTCTGCATGCACTGCTTTCACGTAGGCCGCTTTTGGGCAAGGACACCTTAGTATATAAGGGAAGGTTCCGCCCTCAGTTTCTTTGGAAGCTCAATTGTGGGGAATGTGCACACCTGTTTGGTATTTGGGACCAGGCACGAGTTGATCCTCTGACGAGACTGACATGCAGGCTCCCTCAGTCTACTGGTCTAGGATGATAGCTTTGTTTCTTTTGATATACTGTAAGCATAAGTTTGTGTCTTTTGATATACTGTAAGCATGAGTTTGTTTCTTTTGATATACTGTAAGCATAAGTTTGTTTTTATTACTGTAAGCATATATATTTGTTTCTATAATCTATCGCTACTGCATTATACTGCATTATATGTATTTAAATGTTATAATTGAATAAGTAAATCTTATTGAAGTATCGGACCTTCTCTCTCTGATTCTTGCCTACTTATGTTTTAATCCCTTGAACCATTTTCCCAAATCAAAACACTTAGCTAACATTAAATAAAGCCGTGGACATCGCAACATCACACAAGAGAGCAGCTCACGTGAACAGACTGAACGCAGCACGAGTGATCACTTCCATGCATCAAACCTGTTCAAAAAACGGATTACACAATTGACAAGGTAGGAAAAGAATATGCTCCGAGCTGAGCTCGAAAGCTAACGCGGTCTTGCGGAAGCAACTTCGTCACGCTGCCACCAAATACTCACAGAAAAATCCACAAGTTAATACACACGCTGTCTCTAGAGTTTCTCCACACTCAATGTATTCCGCGCATCACCATTATACCCTCTGATCTCCCATTTCAATTCAAATGCCTCCAATTTCCAGTAAGTCTCTGCTTTGCGATGACAAGTAATAAGTCTCAGGGACAGACCCTACAAAAGGTTGCCACTGATTTGAGGCAAGTTTGCTTTTCTCCTGGACAACTATACGTTGCATTCTCGAGAGTGAGCTCGCGCAGCTTCGTCATATTACAACGGAGTGCTGAACTGACAACGTGCTATATAGAGAGAACTATAACAATCGTAATAAACGAACAATAAAACATCAGAACCCGTGGATTAAATAAAAAGGCAGCTTCCTTGGCGAAACAAGGAAAAAAAATGGCCTTCTATGTTGTTCGTTTATAAAACAGCGGAGAAGCTGTGTGAAGGCAGCTACACAAAAAAACAGCAGAGCGCCACACTCTGAATGTATTGTTCACATCACCGTTATTCCCTCTGATCTCCCATTTCACTTCAAATGCCTCAAATTTCCAGTAAGGCTCTGCTTGGCGATGACAATTAATAAGTCTCAGGGACAGACCCTGCAAAAGGCTGCCATTGATTTGAGGCAAGATTGCTTTTCTCCTGGACAACTATATATTGCATTCTCAAGATTGAGCTCGCGCAGCTTCGTCATATTACAACCGGAGTGATGAACTGACAACGTGCTATACAAAAAGATCCTTAACAGACAGTTATTGGTATATTTTCCCTCAGTTTAAAAAGGTTTTCTTTTCTTCTTAATAAAAATTTAAAAGCAGTACTTTGTCGCAGCGAAGCGCAGGGATTTTGCTATATACAGTATCTATATGTAGATAGATATATATATATATATATATATTTATATACTAGACATTAAGCCCGTTACAATAACGGGCTAGAACAATAGTGCATAAACATTAGTAGGAACATTCTATATTAAATGGCAAGGACCTTGACCTCATTCTTTTTCTTGTCTTAATTTTTTTTTGTCAAAAATATTTTTGCAAGAAGCCTAAAGTAAAATAATAATAAAAATAAAATAGAAATGTATGACAATACAGTAAGTATAATTAATATTGCCTTAGTGTAAACCTTTGTAACAATCTGTAATACACAATATCTGAAGAAGATATTTAGGAAAAATGTTCTATTTTTTTACCTCATAAAATTTTTCTATAAAATGTCATTATAGACAACATTTCTTGTAAATATTCTGTCTGAGTTTGGCAAGAGTTTGCCTTGTTGAGGACCATCTACAACCTTGACAACAACATCTGAATAACTTCTAACTCTTGATAATGCAACATATAACTGACCATGGCTGAATACTGGTTCTGGCAAGTAAATGGCAACTTTTTGTAAGGTTTGCTCTTCTGAGTCTCTCTCTGTTAGCGTTTTTCTGACGCTCATTTTCTTTTTCTTCAATCGATCTATTTGTTCGTATTTTTTATTTTTTTTTCTCTTTCAGCCTTTCTTTTGTTGATGTTTACTTGTTGAGCTGACCGTTCTTCCAGGAGATGTTGCTTATATAGGATTTGATTGTCTGTGTCTTTTGTCCTACTTGACGTGTGCTTTTTTATTTTGGGTGGCATGTTGTTAGTAGATATGTCCATAATATTTTCTCTTACAGTAATACTGGCTTGTATGTGGCTCTAATATGCATCAGTGTATTGTGTGCCTTTAAATTTCTCTTGCAGTAATACTGGTTTGTATTTCTGTAAAATGCCTGTAATTTTCTCTGACAGTAATACTGGCTTTGATGTCCATAATATGACTTTAATGTTCTGTTACAACAGTGGGCAATCAGCAGAGTGTCCCCAGCAACTGATGTAATGCGTGGCATGCAGTTGATAATCGTGACTGTGTCGTCTCGCCAGCAAGTACTGTGCAGATCTCCAGCAAGTATTTTAATCTGTGCTGGCGTGTAGCTGATTATTGTATGTGTGGCGTCTCCCCAGCAACGGATTTTATGTGGGCGGCCGCGACTACCTAATCAGCAATCTCCCCAGCCATGATGTCTTTTATTTACTTATCATGCGCTGCCATGGCAAGGCCATTCACTGTGTGCCCAGCATTCAGTGTGTGTGCTTTATTTGCTTATTATGCGCTGCCGCGGATAGGCCATTCACTGTGTGCCCTGCTTCGAGTGTGTGTGTGCGACCAAGCTGCCGTGCGCATGGGCGGTGCACGGTGCGATGTGCGTCGCGGCCCCGCACATGCGCACTTCACCAGAAGACACACACACGGACACCTGGACACACACAAGGCTTTTATTAAAGAGGATCATGCGCTGCCGCGGCAAGGCCATTCACTGTGTGCCCAGCTTCTAGTGTGTGTGCGACCAAGGTGCGTGCCGGCCCCGCACATGCGCATTTCACCAGAAGACACACAGACACGGACACCTGGACGCACACAGGGCTTTTATTAAAGAGGATATATATGTATGTGTATATATGTATATGTAGATATGCATATGTATGTGTATATATGTATATGTAGATATGCATATGTATGTGTATATATATATATTATATATATATATATATATATACAGTAATCCCTCCTCGATCGCGGGGGTTGCGTTCCAGACCCCCCGCGATAGGTGAAAATCGCGAAGTAGAAACCATATGTTTGTGTGGTTATTTTTTATACATTTTAAGCCCTTATAAACTCTCCCACCCTGTTAACATTATTAGAGCCCTCTAGACATGAAATAACACCCTTTAGTCAAACGTTTAAACTGTGCTCCATGACAAGACAGAGATGACAGTTCTTTCTCACAATTAAAAGAAAGCAAACATATCTTATCTTCAAAGGAGCGCCGTCATAAAGGAGCGCGTCAGGAGCAGAGAATGTCAGAGAGAGCGCAAAGAAAAGCAAACAATCAAAAAATCAATACATGCTTTTAAGTATACAGAAGCACCTCGATAAAGCGGCATTTTGTAGAGGAGCGTCCGTGTCCTCTGTGCAAACAGCCCCTCTGCTCACACCCCCTCCGTCAGGTAGAGAGAGCGAGAAAGATAGAGAGAAGCAAACAAGCACAGCGCGGGAAGCATATCTTATAGCACTGAGGAGTTTTAGTTAATATGTAATACATGCTCTGATTGGGTAGCTTCTAAGCCATCCGCCAATAGCGTCCCTTGTATGAAATCAACTGGGCAATCAAACTGAGGAAGCATGAAACCTAAATTAAAAGACCCATTGTCCGCAGAAAGCGGCGAACCAGCGAAAAATCTGTGATATATGTTTATGTTTAGATGTGCTTACATTTAAAATCCGCGATAGAGTGAAACCGCGAAAGTCAAAGCGCGATATAGCGAGGGATTACTGTATATATATATATATATATATACAGTATGTGGATATGTATATATATATACTCAGCAAAAAAAGAAACGTCCCTTTTTCAGGACTGTGTATTTCAACAATAATGTTTTAAAAATCCAAATAACTTTACAGATCTTCATTGTAAAGGGTTTAAACAATGTTTTCCATGCATGTTCAATTAACCATAATCAATTAATTAACATGCACCTGTGGAATGGTCGTTAAGACCTTAACAGCTTACAGAAAGTAGGCATTTAAGGTCACAGTTCTAAAAACGCAGGACACTAAAGAGACTTGTCTACCGACTGTGAAAAACACCCAAAGAAAGATGCCCAGGGTCCCTGCTCATCTGCGTGAACGTGCATTAGGCATGCTGCAGGGAGGCATGAGGACTGCTGATGTGGCTAGGGCAATAAATTGCCATGTCCGCACTGTGAGACGCCTAAGACAGCGCTACAGGGAGACAGGAAGGACAGCTGATCATCCTCGCAGTGGAAGACCACGTGTAACAACACCTGCACAGGATCGGTACATCCGAATATCACACCTGCGTGACAGGTACAGGATGGCCACAACAACTGCCCGGGATGTCCAGGAACTTGCAGGTGCCTTAATGGAAGAGTGGGGTAACATCTCACAGCAAGAACTGACAAATCTGGTCCAGTCCATGAGGAGGAGATGCACTGCAGTACTTCAAGCAGCTGGTGGCCACACCAGATACTGACTGGTACTTTTGATTTTGAGCCTCCCTTCATTCAGGGACACATTGTGAAACATTTTTAGTTTATGTCTTATGGTGTTGACTCTTTTAGTGTTCATACAAATATTTACACATTAAGTTTACTGAAAGTAAAAACAGTTGAAAGTCAGAGGACGTTTCTTTTTTTGCTGAGTATATATGTGAGTATATATGTAGATCTATATATATATATATATATATATATATATGTGTGTGTGTGTGTGTGTGTGTGTGTGTATGTATATATATATATATATATATACGTGTGTATATAGTTTAGTATATTAGAACATTAGAACAATCTAGGCGAGAACAGGCCATTCAGCCCAACAAAGCTCGCCAGTCCTATCCACTTGTTTCCTCCAAGAAAACATCAAGTCGAGTTTTGAAAGTCCCTAACGTCTTACTGTCTACCACACTACTTGGTAGCTTATTCCAAGTGTCTATCGTTCTTTGTGTAAAGAAAAACTTCCTAATGTTTGTGCGAAATTTACCCTTAACAAGTTTCCAACTGTGTCCCCGTGTTCTTGATGAGCTCATTTTAAAATACAAGTCTCGATCCACTGTACTAATTCCTTCATAATTTTAAACACTTCAATCATGTCACCTCTTAATCTTCTTTTGCTTAAACTGTAAAGGCTCAGCTCTTTTAATCTTTCCTCATAATTCAACCCCTGTAGACCTGGAATCAGCCTAGTCGCTCTTCTCTGGACCTTTTCTAGTGCTGCTATGTCCTTTTGTAGCCTGGAGACCAAAACTGCACACAGTACTCAAGATGAGGCCTCACCAGTGCATTATAAAGGTTGAGCATAACCTCCTTGGACTTGTACTCCACAGATCGTGCTATATAACCTAACATTCTGTTAGCCTTCTTAATGGCTTCTGAACACTGTTGGAAGTTGATAGCTTGGAGTCCACTATGACTCCTAAATCCTTCTCATAAGGTGTACTCTCGATTTTCGACCGCCCATTGTGTATTCAAACCTAATATTTTTACTTCCTATGTGTAATACTTTACATTTACTGACATTAAATTTCATCTGCCACAAATCTGCCCAAGCCTGTATGCTATCCAAGTCCTTCTGTAATGATATAACGGATTCCAAATTATCTGCTAATCCACCTATCTTGGTATCATCTGCAAACTTAACCAGCTTGTTACTTATATTCCTATCTAAATCATTTATATATATTAAAAATAGCAGCGGCCCTAGCACTGACCCCTGTGGAACACCACTCTTAACATCGGCCAGTTCTGATGAGGTTCCTGCACCATCACCCTCTGCTTCCTGTGTCTGAGCCAATTCTGCACCCATCTAAAAACATCACCCTGAACTCCCACTTCTTTTAACTTGATGCCCAACCTCTCATGTGGCACCTTATCAAATGCTTTCTGAAAGTCCAGATAAATAATATCATAAGCTCCACTTTGATCGTATCCTTTTGTTGCCTCCTCATAGAATTCCAACATGTTAGTAAAACACGACCTCCCTCTTCTGAACCCATGCTGACTGTTCAGAATAACTCCTGTCCTTGTCATGTGTTGCTCAATCTTATCCTTAATAATTCCTTCCATTAATTTTCCTGTGATGCTTGTTAAGCTTACTGGCCTATAGTTGCTTGGATCTGCCCTGTCACCCTTTTTATATAATGGGATGATATTTGCCATTTTCCAGTCCTTTGGAATCTCTCCAGTGCACAGTGACTTCCTAAAAATATGTGTCAAGGGTTTATATATGTACTCACTAGCCTCCTTAAGAACACGAGGATAAATATTATCTGGGCCTGGTGATTTGTTTGATTTCATCTTATTTAATCTGAGCAGCACTTCTCCCTCTACAATTTCCAAATCCCTCAGTACCTCCTTAGTAGTTGCGTTTACCTCTGGCAGGTTATCCACTTGCTCACTTGTAAACACCTCAGAAAAATGTAAGTTTAGGGCATCTGCTATTTCATTGTCTGTATCTTTTAATTCCCTTTACTATTCCTGATGAACTTGACCTCCTCCTTAACTGTTCTTTTACTACTAAAATACTGAAAGAATCTCTTGGGGTCTTCTTTCGCCTTATCTGCTATATTCCTCTCCAACTGTCTTTTAGCCTCTCTGATATCCTTCTTAATGGTTGCCCTCATTTTCTCATACTGCTACGGTTCTCTTTGCAGTCATTAGTCTTATATGCCTTATACAGCAGTTTTTCCTTTGCAACTTCTTTTTAAATCTTTATTAATCCATCGTGGAGTTTTTTAGTTTCCTATTACTTCCAAATTTAGGTATGTATCTGTCCTGCATTACATGTAAAACATTTTAAACCTGTTCCACTGCTCCTCGACTGTCTCCACATTTAAAAGCTTATCCCAGTCTATCCTACTTAGACTTTGTGCATCTGCTCAAAATTAGCCCTACTAAAGTTCAACTTAACAATTTTAGTCTTTGCATCTGTACTCTTACAAAATACTGAGAATTGTATTACATTATGGTCACTTGACCCTAGTGGTTCAATCACCTCTACACCCTCAATTCTATCCTGATTATTACAGAATACTAAATCCAGACAGGCTTCACCCCTTGTTGGTGCTTTAACATGCTGTGTTAAAAACAGTCGCTGATTACTTCTAAAACTCCTGCTCTTGTGCTCCTCCATCTGTAAGGTTATCCCAGTTAATATTTGGATAATTAAAGTCCCCATGACTATAATATCCCCTGTAAACTTGCCTTTTGATATTACTAAAAGATGTGTGTTGAAATTACTGTCTGAATTGGGTGGTCTATAACACACTCCTAAAATGAGACCTTTTCCCTAATATTTTCCAGGTGAAGCCACATGTCCTCACTAAGATGGGGCTCATCATCCAACTGAAGATGACTTACATTTAAACCCTGTTTGGCATAAACAGCAACCCCACCTCCTTTTCTGTTCTGTCTATCCTTCCTAAAAAATATGTATCCCTCTATGTTACACTCATCCCCATCTTTGTTATTTAGCCAGGTTTCCGTTATTGCTATAATATCATAATTATGCTCTGCTACATACAACTCCAACTCACTTACCTTATTTTTGATACTTCTAGCATTAAGGCAAGCTATTTTAATGTGTTAATCCTTCTATCTTTACGTGTTTGCTTAAAATTTACATTACTATGCATTTTTATTTCTACACCATTGTTTGTTCTTCCATGTATAGATCTAAATCTGGCCTGTCCTAAACTCCCTGCCCCCCCATTCCCTAGTTTAAACAATCCTCGACTAGCCTACACATACGCCTCCCCAATACATTGGTGCCCCTCCGGTTCAGATGTAACCCGTCACGGCGGAACAGGTCCCATCTGTTCCAAAAGGAGTCCCAATGCCCCATAAACCTATACCCTTCTACCCTGCACCAAGATTTGAGCCACGCGTTAAGCCTTCTAATCTCCTCAATCTTACCTGGACTGGTGCGTGGCACAGGCAGAACTTTGGAGAAGACTACCTTGTCAGTTCTGCTCCTCAGCTTGGTACCTAACTCTTTGAATTTGGATCGCAGAACTGACAGACTACCCTTATGTATATATGTATATTTATCTGTATGTATGTATATGTATATATGTATATGTGTGTGTGTATGTATGTGTGTATATGTATGTTGATGTGTATATGTATATATATGTGTATATGTACATATGTATATGTATATATGTGTGTGTGTGTGTGTGTGTATACAGTAATCCCTCGCTATATCGCGCTTTGACTTTCGCGGTTTCGCTCTATCGCGGATTTTATATGAAAGCATAACTAAATATATAACGCGGATTTTTCGCTGCTTCGGGTTCTATGGACAATGTGTCTTTTTACTTCCTGTACATGCTTCCTCAGTTGGTTTGCCCAGTTGATTTCATACAAGGGACGCTATTGGCGGATGACTGAAAAGCTAACCAATCAGAGCATGCAGTTAAGTTCCTGCTTGCTGAATGCAGTGTTAACTAGGAAGTCTCGTCTCGCTAATTTAGCATCAATGTGTATCGCTGTGTAAAGAGTTGAGCTCTTTTGTGTTTATCTTTGTGCATAGTCAAGCCCTTCATTATGGCTCCAAAATGATCTGCTACTGCTTCAGGGGCCGTGCCCAAGCGCAAACGGAAGATGTTAACGATTGCCGAAAAGGTAAACGTTTTGGATTTGTTGAAGGCTACGATTCTTTTTATTTAAAAAGTAGGAAAGGAATATAAGATCTACAGCCGCAGTGTCCTTTTAACCAGGGTGCAAAACAAGTTGTAAGTGGATGTAATAAGGCAGTAGTCTGGATGGAATCTGCTTTAGGGATTTGGATTGAAGACTGCCAGAAGAAGAACAACGGCAGTGCTACACAATCGCCTGAAGTGGCTCCTTTAAGGGCTGTAACGCTCTCCTTTGTTGTGCAGTAAAATAAAACTCATTGTTATCGGACAAGTCATCGTGTCATTGTTGGTGAGTAACCATAATTAATTTTCTACTTACAGTACTTAGTACATGTACGTACGTTTAGTGTCACTGTACACACATTTACTGTATACTATTTTTGTTGCATTGTACGTATTTATTGCTGGCGGCCTGTCTATCATAATGGCTGTAACATGTGATATCGGAGACACTCAATATCTTTAAAATAATATTTAGGTTTTACTGTATATAAACAGTGTGTTTATATACATAATTTCAATGAATCTTACCTAATATCTAAGAGAATACAAAGGGATTATGCTGTATAACTCTGCGGGGAATATTTATAAACAGTGTGGGAGAGTTTATAAGGGCTTAAAATATATAAAAATAACCATAGAAACATATGGTTTCTACTTCGCGGATTTTCACCTATCGCGGGGGGGGTCTGGAACGCAAACCCCTGCGATCGAGGAGGGATTACTGTATATACATATGACAGCAACACTCATAACAGCGACAAAACAATTACATTGACAATCATGTTACATTATTTTTAAAATGTTTCCTTTGCTTTTTCATAACTTCTTTAACACACTACTTCTCCGCTGCGAAGCGCAGGTATTTTGCTAGTACACAATATAAAGTAAAAATACATAAAACAAATTAACCTGCACTTTACCTTTGAAAAGAATGATGGCTGGTGTGAGTGAGTTTCTAAACTCTTTTGGGATTCCACCCAACGGGGCGACAGGTGGAAGAGCGTCCCGAAGCAACTGCAGGCTTCAAGCTCTGCGTAGTTCACCATAAAGGCGAATCCGAAAAGATCGCGGACATACTATAAGCGCCTGCTGTTGATGGGTAATACAGGAACATTATAAATGCGCAGGGCACAGTATTACTTGGCCACTAATCTGGCCCCGACCTTACCTGACTGCTGTGTCTGTGTATAGTTAGTGGCAGATCCCACTACAATAAATAACCGTGCTGTTCATGTTTCAAGCTGAATAAAGCTGGTGTCGCTAAAATACTGAGACTCAGCTTTGTGTTTTGAGGTGCAAGACAGGGACTCAGAAATTACAACACACACACGTGGTCACCATGCTATAGTAAACAATATACGCTTGTACAGATGTTGCCTAAATGAGTGAGGCACGCTGACTCAGACGGAGAATGGGAGACGATTACCCACAATCTCGTAGCGAGAGAGAGAGGGCCATCAGCTCAGTTGTGATCACGTGACGATTGGCAGACAAAGTGTATACGTACTACTCGTATTGCAAGACATCGCTCGTTTATCAAGTCAAAATGTATTAAATTCCAAATCAGCAAATTCTCTTGTAACTCAGCAAAGCATCTTTTTGACAGGAACACCAGCATATATGCAGAATAAAGTCAACCCTGACTGGGTTCCTAACTTAAAACTAGGCTATGCTGATGATTCACAAACAGCAATACTTAGTACAGTCAACTGAAATATTAAATAAAGAGGGCCACGATATCGGCGGAAATACTTCTTCATCTCACATCCACTCTGTTATATTAACATCACATGGATTCCTGCCGCCAATTGCCAAACCAGCGGTACCCAAAGATTGTCCGAAGAGACACTGTACCGAAGGACTCCAGTCTTCATCTCAGGTTACTCAACAACGTCCATGTCTTGCAACCACATAGCATGGCAGGAAGCACCAGGGCCCTCATATATTACGCCCTGTGTAGAATTCACACTATAACATGACGTAAGCACAAAAGCCGAAATGTGCTTACGCACAGAAAAATCCAGATGCAGGAATCTGTGCATACTCTAACTTCCACGTTCTTCCGCTACATAAATCCCAGTCAGCGTGAAAAGTAACACTCGTGCACGCGCCTGCTGTCCCGCCCCAATTCCTCCCAGAATTACGCCTGTTTGAATATGCAAATTAATATAAATAGCCCTTAAGCTCAACATTCTGTGAAAAGACAATGGGAAAAGCAAGGGGGAAAATAGAAGAATTTCAGCGAATACCAAGTGGAGGCAAAGGAAAAACATATTATTTGTTGATTTAAACAGTGGTATAAACACAAAAAGAAGTTGATCGAGTGACATAGCGTGTTGGAGAAACTTGAAAGCTCAAGTTCACAAAGTCACACAGTGCCCGAAATAAAAAAAGAAGTCACATATCAAAGTCGCAGTGAAAAGGCGAGTTGTAGCCCACCGTCTGAGTGTCATATGAAAGCTTATTAGGGTACATACAAAAAAATAGGCACACAGTGGAAAAAAAGCACAAAATGTCAAGTTTAATCTTGAAATTTCCACTTTAATGATTGCATTCACTACACTTTTGGCACGTAGACTTATTCTGATAAAGTGGAAGAACCCAAACTCCCCTCTTTTAAGTCAGTGGGAAACCGATGTGTTATATTATTTGAAATTGGAAAAAATCAAATACTCAGTTAGAGGATCCGTACAGACTTTTTTCAAAACATGGCAGGATCTAATCAGTAATATTTTAAAATAAGTTCATAAAGCACAGAGAATTTATGTTATGTTAGGTATGTTTACAAGCCTTAAATTTTACGCCGTTTGGCTTGCTCACTCTCTCAGGGGTGGGGATCGATCTGTTCTTAACTCAAATTTTCTTTTTGTAAAAACTTGATTGCTTTGTATGGATTGCAATAAAATTAATAAAATATATATAAGAAATTTCCACTTTAATCACATAGTTTATTTTGTCATTAAAGTAGAACATCATCGACTTCATCATAAAATCATTTAATTTACTAGTTTCTCAAATCCCATTGTAACTAAAGTAGCACATTAAAAGCTTTGTTTTGCATTTGATCTTCTATGTGCTCTATGTGTGTGAATCACTACGTGCTTCCGTTCTTTCTCTTTCTCCGACAGGACACAGAATCCATTACATTCGTGATATTACAGCTCTCTGAATAATTAAAATACTGAGATGTATACGTGATATCATTTTCATGATGATTGGAATGACAGCATGTTATTAAACATGGGAATATGGTGGCGCAGTGATTGTTCATGTCTCACACAAGACGCTGCTTCGCCATGTGCGATCTTCGATGAAATAATTTATTGTAGCAGTGCTGTCTCTTTCAAACGTACTAACCCCCAATTCCTGTTCTTACTTTTCTTTCTCCAAATACCCAATCGCCACACAATCAACTCTGTAATAGACATTCTGTAAAGCCATCTGTAAACTTACAACGATGATTCTTCAAAACTTTTAAGGAACATTGAAATATCTTCACAGTACGTGTTTAATTATTCTATCCGTCTATCCTTCCAGTGTCTTGCCAGCTTCAGCAAATATACAGCGTGAGGCAGGAACAATACATGAACTGGCTAGTGCTGCGGCGCCGTGTCCTCACATGTTTAATTATTAACAATACAGATTATTTAAATGAAGTTAAAGTTTTATCTGTATAATATAATCAACATATTTTGCTGCATTTCATCTTAAAAATGATATCGTCATCATATGTAAATACACGCTTTACAAAGTGGCACAGGTGGTGCAATATTATAACTGTAGTGCAAGTTTACAGTAAGGTAATTGTACTTGTAAGTACAAACAGTTCTACAAGGAGCAATTGATTGAGTGCGTTTATAGTTCTTGGGATGAAACTGTTTCTGAGCCGCGAGGTCCGTAAATAAAAGGCTTTGAAACATTTTCCCGTAGCTGAGGCAGCGTGTGCTTGATGCTGTATACCAAAAATTCTCTTTCTGATCAGTTGCTGCTGTGATTCCCCACTCAGATACAGTGATATAAATACTCCGAGTGGTGCAGTGAGAGTAATATGTAAAAAGATGATCCGCTGTGGCAACCCTTAAAGGGAGCAGCCGAAAGAAGAAGAGTAACAACGCTAGAGCAGTTATGGTATTTGGAATACTATGGCTAATCCCTGGACAATTATATTGTTAGAGGTAAATTATAATCAGATGCATTACACTAATAAACAATATGCAGTTAGTTTATGTGTATTTATAAAGCCGTGTCAGGAATGTGGATCTAAGAAAGGGTAACCACACAGAAACAGTTGTACTGCTTTGATGCTGGGTGCCGCCAGGCTGCAAAACCGAGCAGAGAACTTGTGTACGGTACCGTGGACATCTGCGTGGCTTTACGCCAAGTGTAGGTTTTGCCAAGTGTAGGTTTTATACGTCGCGATTTGAACGTGGAAATGTTGTTACGCAACATTTCTGTGCGTACGCACCGTTTATATATGAGGCCCTTGGACCTTAGTATGGGCCACACAGCCTTTTCCAGCGACCTCATGAGCCCCCATGCGCTCCTAATCTGTCAACTGACTTCATAGGATGAGTCACCAGAGACATGAATGTCGCTGCCGTGCTAAGCAAGTACAGAACCTCTCGTCAAGATCGACATTCTCTCCGCAGACAGACGCACTGCCGATGTGGTCCTATATCTAAAGATTTAACACCTGTTGAAAAATCACTGCTTTAGGATTGAGCCATATCATATCGTCGACGATAAGATTGGAATTAATTTTTACATGACAAAAA